>NW_005871245.1:381444-401648 GCF_000147115.1 Myotis lucifugus | reverse complement strand
ACATTGCCATCATCATTATCACCAGCACCATGATCACCATCTTCATCATCACCATATTCCTTCTTATCACCTCTATAATCTCCATCAACAACATCCATAATCATTACCACCATCACCATAACCGCCACTATCTCCCTGAGTACCATCACTATCATCATCATCATCATCATCATCACCATCATTACATCACCTCATCACTTCCACTTATTGAGTACTTTCTATGTGCCAGGCACATGATACAGATGAGGAACAAATACAGATGGGGAAACTGAAGCTCAGAAAGGTAAAGTGGCCTCAGGCAGCACAGGTAATAAGCAGAAAGTGAGGATGATTGAATTCAGATTTGTCTAATTCCAAAAAGCTAATCTCTGTCCACTTCACCACGCAGCCCTGAGAGCTGACCTGTGCTGTGCTCCTCCAGCGAGGGTAGGGCATGTGTCCCCACCAGGAAGCTGCTCCATCTTCGGTGAGCTGGAAGCTTTCCTGCAGCCCCACCCATTGGTTCTGGTTTTGACCTTTTGGGGACTGCAGAATGGCCTCAACTTCTGGCTCATGTGACAGCCTTCCTGAAGCTGGAGGTCAGCTCCCATATCCACAGAGCCTTTTCTTTTTTAGGATGAACATTCTATTCCTCCAATTCTCCATTTGTGAATGGCCACTTTTATGGCCTCTTTGGCCCACACCCTGGTCATCAGGGACTTCTGTGATCCCTTCTCCTGGTGTCTCTGTTTCCATTCTCACCTGAATAGCCTCTTTCCCAGCAGACACAATGATCTTCTTAAAACACAGTCAGGTCACATCACTCTCCTGCTCAAAACTCTGCAATGAACCCCCTCAACACTAAAAATAAAATCCAAACTGTACCATGTTCTATAGACCCTAAATGATCTTTCTTCTGCTGACTCCTCACAACTTGTTTCCCACCTCTCTTTCCTCACTCACTCTGTGTCAGCTACACTGACTCTCCACTGTCCTTGAGCATATCATACCTCAGGGCCTTTGCATCTGCTGCTCCCTGTGACTGAATCATTCTCTTGACAATTATTGCAACATTCACTTTTTTACTTCAGGTCTGCGTTCAAATATCACCCTGACCACCTTCTCTAATACAGCTCCCTCATCTTTAGTCTCTTTCCATTCACATTTTTCTTTATTTTAGGATGTATTACTTCCTAATATATACTTATTTGATTATTGTCTGTCTTCCCTACTGGAATGCAAGCTCTAGGAGAGCAGGGACTTTGTCCATCTTCTTCACTTCAAAATCTCCAGTGCTTAGAAGAGGACCTAATACTTAGTAGGATTCTAATAAATACATCTTAAATTAATTAATTAATCAATATGACCTGATTCTCATGCCCTTCTTGGCTTGGAGGCCTTGCATTTAAGGCAAGCTTCAGCTTACCTATGACCCTCTTGAAGTGTGACTCTGATGGTACAAGGCTCTGAGCTGCCCAGTTTAATAGGATTCTCTCCCCTTTTTTAGATTTTATATCTCTATTTATATGGCCTAAAAAGCAGCAGGATTTGCACAGAAAAATGTCAGCTTTAAAGTCAAATACAATGAGGTTCAAAGTTCAGCTCTTTCACTTCCCATCTCTGCATTCGATTTTCTGAGTCTCAGTTTCCTCTAGTGTAAAATGGTATTACTAATACTGACCACGAGAACTTGTGAGGAGATAATGTGAGTATGGTGCAAAGTAAGCATTTGGGAACTGGTAGCTGTTACCAATGTTCTTGTTGTTATTATTAAACGGACAGGTTTTGGGGTCATCCTTCTCCCAGGAAAAGCCTTGGTTGGACTGCACTGGGTGAGGGGTGGGTGGTGGGAGAGCAGTGAGGGGACAGGTGACGTGAGACAGGTGTCAGCTCATGAATTCACACTGAGCTGTCAGTCCCATCTTTAGGCCTGTCTCCCTGAGCTGTTGATTTATTTGGCACCGCATGTTTAATTCACTAGTGCATATGAAATACATCCTGTGAATCTCAGTCTGCGGCTCTGGCCTACAGGGATGTTCTTTTCCGCTCGGGTCCAAGATGCTTGCTTGTCTTCAAGAGCCTGTCATCTGCAAAACAGAAGAGCCCAGCTCCCCCGGTGGAGTGGTTGCTAATGCTGCTGGGTCTCTCCCTCTGCAGACTGAAGGCTCCTGGGAGGTGGGGATGGAAGCTGACACTTGAGTAGACGCTGGCCCAGAAAGCCCCAAGCCCTGCCCAGAGGGCACACCAGGATGGTTGGCTGGTGGGAAGTGATTCTGTCAGTGGAACAAGCTGGAAGGTCATTCTGCCCATACATTGTGAATACAGATGAAAGGATGTTGGATCCTGAAGCCATTAAAATAAGTCATAACCTCAGGCTAACGTTCTCATGAAGACTAGAACGAGTTTCAAAGTCAGAATTCAAACCAGTGTTAGGATGAGAGTCAGAGTTCAGAGTTTGGGATTAGGTTGAGGGTCAGGGTCAAGGTCAAAAGGAATTAGGTTGACAATTAGAGTTGGGTTGAGGTTAGATCAGGGCCAGGATGCACAGGGAGGAACCAGGCGAGGCCCTGCTGAGGGACCCTGGCTGGCCTGGGGCCCTGCACCTCATACTCCTGCTTGAAGCTATAGCCCTCGGCCGTCTTCATCTGGTTGATGTGCTGCAGGAGGTCGGCCACACGCACCGCAGGATGCAGCTGCCCCGTGTGATACGGGGAGCCCTTCCGGCCACACGGGTGCTGCGGTGAGCCCCCCAGCAGGCTGCTGGCCTCAGTGACCCCATTGCTGCGCTGGTCCCCTGCAGTTGGAGAAAGGGAAAGGGGTTCCTGACACACACAGGCCCAGCCTGGGGAGCCTCTGAGGGACTACAGGAGCCAGGGAAAGAGGGAGCATGGGCAACGTGGAGGATGGCTGGGTGGTTCACGGAGCTAAGCCCGCCCATGTGACCCTGGGCAAGTGCCTTCCCTTCTGCATCTGGGTTTTCCCATCTGTAAAATGAGCAGGTCAGATCACGTGACCTCTGAGGGCCCTCCTGGCCCGGCCCTGCCTGCTTTGATCCTGTGGTCCCCTCACCGCATCCCTCTGCTCCCTCCCAGGACCAGACCTCTGTGACGTCTCCATCTCCCTGAAGGGGACAGCACTCAGCAGAGCCTGTGACAGCCCCGTCCTTCCTTTCCCTCTTCCAGGGAACAATCCGGAACTCTGGCAACTCCCAGCAATTACTCTCATTCAAAGACAAACAAATTCCGAAATTAGCTGCTGCCACCACCCCCTCTGTGAGGCACCTGGATGGGGCGGTTCTCTTGGGCCAGCATTCCACTGCCAGCCTGTGCAGCAGCCTCAGCCAGTCAGGGAACCGGTGGAGAGGTTCACCGTGCCCCTCCCCCCCCTCCGACAAACTAGACTCCCCCTAGACCCACCCATAGCCTGACTCTTCTGGTCAGCATCCCCAAGGACATCCCGCCATGGCCCCTGAGATCAGGTCCTGGGGTTGAGAAAACAGCCCTATTTAGTCCCATCCACCTTCGGACACTCACTGCCACAGTCATAGGACTCACTGTGTGTTTTTCTCTTCGAGGATCACAGTCCTGAGCTGCCTGTGGCCCAAGGTCTGAAGATAGTTGTTTCATGTGTCTGTCCTGTGTTCTAGTCGTGTAGGGTGGGAGAGCAGCCCCGCTGTTACGCCATCGTGACCAGAGCTCCACTGATGCTACTTCCCAAAGTGCGTTCCAGAGAACACTAGTCATGCAAGATGATTAAGTGGCAGTCCATTCACACAATAAGCAATAAGGACAAATGTTCAGTTTTTAAAAATGAGTTTGGAAAATTCTGGTTTAAGCAAAATGAAACAGATGTGTCCCTTGCAGGAAATCTCAGGACTTCCAACGCACTAACGTGTGTTCACAGTGACTTTCCATGAGGAGACTGGAAGGAGTGGCATTGCCCAAACTTCTTTTAGCAAGGAGGGCGTTTTTGTCTGTTTCACAAAATGTCTTCATATATGTACTAGAGGCCCAGTGCACGAATTCGTGCACCTTGAAAGGAACTGTGGGCCGCGAGGCTGCAGTGGGCACAGGGGCGGGTCTCGGCCTATCCTCCACGCCCCTGCCCGGCCCCTCCCACCGTGGCTCCTGGTCCCTTGTCTGCCAGCAGCCCCGCTCCCGCCATTGCTCCCACACGCTGATTGCTCTGGCCCTGCTTGCACCCGCTGACGGCACAGAGCAATTGGGGCCGGCGCCAGCAGCGGGTGCCAGCGGGGCTGGCACTGTCAGCAGGTGCAAGTGGCAGCTGCTGCCCTGATCGCCCCTCAGGAGCAGAAGGAGGTGGAGAAGCCCTGAGGGTCTATAGGGGCTGGCAGCACTGCTCGCACCCACTGACAGTGCTGAGAGATCGGGGCCAGTTCCAGCACCAGCAGCAGGTGTGAGCATCGGGCGGGACCGCGGTCCACAGGAGCAAAGAATTTTCAGTAACCACCAGAGGCTGGCTCCATGACAGCGATTGGTGCCCCGCCTTGGTCTGGCGCCCCTGCTCACCTGCTCCACCATCCCACCACAGCTGATGCCCACCATGTTCGCGTGTGCCTCCTGGTGGTCAGCACACATCATAGCGACTGGTTGTTCGGTTGTTCGGTTGTTCCGCCGTTCGGTCTATCTGCATATTAGCCTTTTATTATAGGATATTTTGTTAATCCTCACCTGATTTTTAGAGATAGTAGAAGGGAGGGGGTGAGACAGAAAGAAAGAAACATCGATGTCAGAGATACATTCACATCGATTGGTTGACTCCTGCACGTGCCCCAACCAGGGCTGGGGATCAAGTTTGCAACCCAGGTATGTGCCCTAGACGGGAATAGAACCCAGGACCCTTCAGTCCACAGGCTGACGCTCTACCCACTGAGCCAAAGTGGCTAGGGCCACAAAACGTCTTTAGAGAAACAATGTAATGCAGTGATGAAGGGCAAGGACTTTGAATTAAAATGCTTGAGTTTGAATGCCACTTACTGGCTGTGTGTCCTTGGGAAAGTCACTAGCCTTCTCTGAACCTCAGTTTCCACCTATGCCAAATGAGGATAAAGTCATTACTATCCAGTGGAGGTATCATGATTATTAAAGGAGAGGATGCATGAAGAGTACCCAGCCTATTGTTGGCATGTCATGAATGCCCACAGACAGCTGCTGTCGGTATTATTAGAATTTACTTTGGAGTCAGACAGCTCCGAGTCCCAGCAAGCTGGGGGCAGCTGCTCAGAGGAAAGAAGGAGCCCACCAGAGTGGAGCTCGACCTGCCTTTAATGCCCCTTAGAGTAAGAACTTGAACCAGGACTTGGAAGGTAGCGTTGGGAAGATGGTTCTTTAGGGGCAGGCAGCCAACATGCAGAGCCTGTGCTCAGATGGCAGGAGAGAGAATCTTCTGCTCCAAGAGCTCTCAGGAGCTCCAAGAGCGGGGGCTGGGAGACGGAGGCTCACAGGCTCTTTATGGAAGCTGTGCTGCCAGCTCACCGAGAGCCCTCCAGGCGGAGGGGCAGGTGTGCGAGGACTGCCTGAGCGCTGGCAGAAAGCGGATGTAGGCGCGGCTCGTGCGGCTGAGGGTGAGCAAATAGTGCCACCTGGTCAGGGTAATGTCAGGAGGCCAGAGCACATTTGGGCAGCTTCCTGGCTGAGTGCAAGGACAGCATAAGCCGGGAAATACAAATACAAATGCAAATACAGCCGGCAGGCAGGGGCAGGATGCTCACATAAGCGTAACCATAAAGTATTTGTCTTTCTGTGGCTGGCTTATTCATTTAGCATAATGTCCTCAGGTTCCTCTATGCTATGTTGTAGCATCTTTCAGAATTTCCTCCCAATTCAGGATTGAATAATATTCCACTCTGTATACACCTCATTTTGTTTACCCATTCATCTGTGATGGATACTTTAGGTACTTCCACCTCTTGGCTATTGTGAATAGTGCTGCTATGGACATGGGTGGCTGCCTCTCCAATCTACCCCCCCCTCCCCCCAGGCTCTGGGCATCATCCTCACAGGCACAGCCAAAGACCTCTCTGGAAGCTGATGAGGAGAAGCCTCTGTGGCTGTGACCTTTGACCTTGACCACCAGAAAGAAGGTGGAGGAGGAAGAAGGGAAGGGGAGGGAGGGGAGGAGGGGAAAGAGGAGGTGAGAGAATTAGGAGGATACAGAGAAGGAGGAAGGGACACAGAGGTTGACAGAGAGTAAAGGGACAATGACAAGGAGAGAGATGGGGAAAGGGACAGAGAGAGGGAGGGACAGGTCAGATATCAGCAAACTACAGGGAAGACAGAGAGAGAGAAAACCATGGACAGAGACCAGCTGGTCAACCTGGCTGAACAATGGTATCCAAGGAGGCCCCATCACGAGTGGACACTGGCCTAGGAGGGGTCACCAGTGTGAACCACAGGGTCTGTGCCCGCCCTCCTGGCCTGCTTGGAAGAACTAGCAACACCAACCAACCAGGTCCACAGGGGACAGAACCTGGGAGGGACGACAAACACAGCTGGCCTCCTGCTGGTCTCAGGGTGGGGTTAAGCCAGTGATGGCGAACCTATGACACGCGTGTCAGAGGTGACACGCAAACTCATTTTTTTGGTTGATTTTTCTTTGCTAAATGGCATTTAAATATATAAAATAAATATCAAAAATATAAGTCTTTGTTTTACTATGGTTGCAAATATCAAAACATTTCTATATGTGACACGGCACCAGAGTTAAGTTAGGGTTTTTTAAAATGCTGACACGCTGAGCTCAAAAGGTTCGCCATCACTGGGTTAAGCAGATGGAATGTAATACAGACACTCGGAAAAGTTGTGCACTTAAGTTAAAAATTAAGTGCACAGGTAGAGGGAGAGCTGCCTTGTCAGCAGTTCCTGTAAAGGCTGCGTAGGAGGCTGGGAGAGTTGATGGGGGTGTGGCTGCTGGAAAAGCCAGTGTGACATTGGGTGATGTCGATGCAAGTACAGGGTCCAGGGAGGAGGAGGTGAGAGACCACCATCCTCTGGGCTGGCCCAGGACCATCTGAGCCTGCTCTGCAAGGAGGGAGAACAAACAAGAGTGGGGGAGTGTTCTAGAAGGTTTGCAGAATCAGGTAAGACAGAAGCAGATGACAGAGCGGCATCAGAAGGCTGTGGCGTCAGACAGGGGCCTGGGTGGCAACCCCAGCTCTGTGGCCTCTGACAGGCCCCTTAACCTCTATGAGCCTCAGTTTGCTCATCAGTAAAATGGGATCCTACTTCCTACTCCTCAGGGTTGGTGTGAGGATTCTGTGTAAAGAACTGAGCCCAGAGGAAGCTCCCAGGAAACGGTGGGCCTGAGGAGCCTGGGGCCACCCAGCTAAGAAGGGGCCCCTGGTAACCTGAGTGCTGTCTGCAGCGTGTGCAGAGCTGCCAGTGTGGGCACCGGCCTGCCCCCCACATGCACACACGGCGGTGGACCCAGAGCGGCCTGTGTGAGGACCTTCCTGACACAGACGTGGTCTGACCAGCAGGAATGGCTCAGGAACACAAGTGGCTGCCTCAGGGGTGAAAGGTCACGTGGCTCAGGGGATAAGTGACTAGCTGGGGTGATCCAGCAGAGCCAGGTCTGAACCTGAGACTGACTACAAAGCCAGTGTGTGTGACCTCCACGTGAGGTCACGTATATAGCTTATATATACTCACAGATGCTCACGTAGACACGCATGCACAGACATATTGAAATGCACACATTGACACAATCACAGACATGTATTCACACACGACAAGGGCAAATTTGGGCACCTCTCCCCCACACAGACTCCCCCTGGGTGTGGGGTCCATAAAGGAGCGAGGCCGCCCTTCAAGGGCACCCAAAGCGCAGTTTGGGCCAAGAGCCCTGACCTGACTGCAGGCACCCACAGGGAGGAGGCAGAGCAGGTCTGATCCCCGCTTCACAGATGAGGAGGCTCAGTCTCAGACAGTCATGATCTTCCCGGGACTCTCTGGGGGTCTCTAGTGGAGTCCAGAGCAGGGTCTGTCCAGACCTAGCTCCCTCCTGAGGCCACATCCAGTGGCCCCACATCACCCCATCAGCAGTGACCCCAATGAATGGTCTTTCACAGGGAAATCCTGCAGATTGGGGGAAAGGAAGGAGAGAGGAGGGGGGAGACTGAGGACCAGCGAGGGCAGGAGCTTGCCTGGAAGTCACACAGCACATCTCCTCCATCCTAGGGCAGAGGGGAGGGCCCAGAGGCTGGGGTGGGGTGGGGTGGGGTGGGGTAGGTGGAGGAGGGCCGCATGTCAGGATGGGCTGAGCTTGGTCAATCCTGGTTGCACCTCTTGCTATGTACAAGTTATTCTTATAAACGGTAAACGCAGGTCCTGTTCTCCCTCCCTTGCCTAATAAAACCCCTGCAGGACTGCAGGTAGCAGCACGGCACACAGGAGGGGCTCAGAAGTGTGGGCTGCTGCTATTAGGACCGGGCTTGCTGCCTCCAGCTGTCTGCCCTCGAGGAAGTCCTGCCCAGTCTCTGCACCGTATCCACAGCCTAGGACCCTCTAATGACAGCACAGCCACAGGCCACTGTGATGCTCGAATGGGATCTCGAGTGACTGAAAAAGAGAAAAAGCCCAGGATGTCTGTACACTGATCCGAATGCCCCAAACTCAGCACAAAGTGCTGTGCAGCTGTTATTACTGCCCGGGCTCGGCTGCTCCCCCGCCCCATCCCTCCTCAGTGGCCCCCCAGCCCCTCCAGCTGCCTGCTAATGAGCCGGAGGCTTCAGTAATGAGGCTGCTCCATCATGTAATGCGCTGGGACCGCCCGGGAGGGAGAGGGGATGGATGGGGTGAGGAGGGGAGCGGTGGGGTGCCTGTCTCCACCATGGCCTGGCAGCACCAGAGTCTGCCGGCCCTCAGAACCTCTCTCCCCAGTCTAGAGCAATCAGTAAGAGGGGAGCAAGACACACCCCTCCTCTCATTGTCAAAGTTCCCTGTGCCCATGAAATGTAAGGAAGTGAGGACGTGAATATGAGCCCAGCCCTCACCCAGCAGCTGCTCACTAGCCTCCCTGACTCCAGGCTCAACCCCCTCCCCATCTACTCCCTGCCTTGCCCCACAGTGACCCTGAGAAACCACTCAAGTCTTGCTGTGCCCCCCCTGGACCTCTGGGCCCACGATGGCTCCTATTGCTCTCTGTGGGCCCCTGGGCCTGGCATGCCCTCCTCACCTCCAGGCCTTTGCACATGCTGTTCCCTTCTCTGTCTCCACTCCCCTCCTTGGGCTCCTGTGGCCTCCTGACTGACCTTCTCCAGCCCCAGCTCTCCCCTATTTTATGAGACAGTTCCCTCCTCAGACACCTCATGGGACTGGCAGCCACTCAGGGCTCTGCATCTGGCTCAGTCACCACTGTTTCCCCAGAGTTCAGGGTGGTGCCTGACACCTTAGCCAGCATATATTTAGCGCTGACTGTGCGCTGAGACTGTGCTTAGCCCTTTATAGACATACTAGAGGCCCAGCACACGAAATCGTGCGAGCCCCAGACCTGCCTTGCCGCGAGATGGAGACCCGCCGCGCCCGGAGACCCATCAATGCAGCTCCTGGTGACCGGTGGTTTGGTTGTTACGGCCTTACGGCCACTGGCCTTTTATAATATAGATTTCAATTAACCTTCAAGGCCATCTTCACGGATGTGCTGGAGACAGGACAGCACCGGGGCTGTGAGCAACTGGATTTCCATCAGGCTCTGGCTGGGTGACCTTTATGCAGTTACATGAGCTCTCTGTGCCTCAGTTTCCTTGTGTAAGATGGAGCAAGTAAGGACAGTACCTGCCTCTGGGGTTGTTCTGAGGATTTAAGGAGTGATGATATATAAAGGCATAAAACAGCGCCTGACAGAGTAAGTGCTGGCCACCAGTACTGGCCACGCTTTACAGAGGAGGAACCAGGAGAAGGAAAGTCACGCCCAAGATCTCACTAAAGAGGTGGTACAGTTACAAGGAGAATCCAAGATTTGCCTGACCCCAAAGTGCTGTCCTTGACTGAGCCTTGTGAGCCTCAGTTTCCCAACCTGAAAGTTAGAGGGGCTGATGCCTGGAGTTCCAGGCTAACACTCTTTGCCTCCGTGACTCGGTGCAGAGTCCAGGCTTGGAGGGGCTCAAAAGCCCTGGACTCCCATGCACATTCAACCCAGGATCCCGCCTACCGCCCATGGAGGACATGCGGGGTTTCTGATAGGCAGTGGCTGGCAGGTTGGTCCGAAGTGCAGTGGGGGCTGGATTTAGCAGGTGAGGCTTTGGAGGAGGTGCTTCCATGGCGGGGAGGGGGTCCCCGTATTGGAGTGCACTGAGACGGGGCAGTTGGGCTCCAGTTGCTACCTCCCATGACACGTCACAGGAACGCCATCTGCTTCTGCAGAAGCCAGCTAACAGCATCGACTTCAGAGCTGGAGCCGCCTGTGAGGAGCCTAATCTGCCAAGGTCGTGTGTGTGTGTGTGTGTGTGTGTGTGTGTGTGTGTGTAGGCAGGCCCTGAGCTGAGAGGGTAGAACCAGATTCTAATGGGGGAGGCACCTACTGTGTGCCTGTGTGTTCTGCACCCTGTCCCATTTTTATCCCCATACCCTTCCGCAGATGGAGAGTTGTTCATCCCCAAATTCAGCCACCCCTTCACCTCCTCCCTTAACCTAACTCAGCCCCCATCTCATCTCTCACCCAGTGTTTCGACCACCTCCACCCTGGAAACCTGTGCAGTCCCTGCAGATCACAGCAGACAGAGGAGACCTTCTGATGGCCACAGTCAGACTGAGCCCCCTTATGCCTCTGCTGAATCTTTTAATGGCTTCTCTTCACCTCCTCCATTGGCCTATGAGGACCTGGTGAGCAGGAAGCTGATGACCCGCCCCACCCCACCCCCACCCTATGTAAGCAGGCTGACATGTTCCGATCCCTCTGCCAGGGCAGCGCCAGATGGTCCTGACCATGAGCTGAGCCTCTGCTCCCACCTGGCAGCAATGAGACTCATGTAGTGGTGGAAGGTCGGGCCTATTCACGGTGTGACGGTACCATCAGTGGGGCTGGAGCGGGGTAAGAGCTGAGTCTCTACCCTGACCTGGCATCAGTGAGGCATAGTGAGGTGGTGGGAGGCAGGGCCAGTTGGCACTCTGCTTCCCTCCGCTCCTTGGTGTCAGCAGGGCCCAGTGGGAAGCTCGACTCCTGCCTCCACCTACTACAGTGGCAACTCGGGGTGAGTCAGCTTCCCCATCCCTGTTGGGTGCGTCATTAGGGCAAGTAGGGGGCTGAGCTTAACATTCCATTCAGAAGCAACAAGGAGTTGCCCTATCTCTGCAGGCATGCCTGGGGGTGGGGTGGGGGTGGTTACTGAGCATGCACACCATCTGGCTTCTTGATACAATTTCTGATAAAAAATTAATTAAATGGGATTCAGAGTCTTATAATATTCAAAATGTCCAAGATACAACTTTTTTTTTTTTTTAAAAAGAATCAGTCATTATACCAAGAAGCAGGAAAATCACAATTCAAATGAGAAAGATAATCAACAGACACCATCCCGAGACAAATCAAAGGTTGGAATGATCTAACAAGGACTTTAAAGCAACCATCACAAAAGTGATTCAATAAGCAATTATGCATTCTCTGGAAACAAATGAAAGAACATCTCAGCAAAGAAATGGAAGTTATAAAAGAACCAAAGGGAAATTATAGCACTAAAATATACAATGACCAAAATAAAAAACTCAACGGGCGGCTCAGCAGTTCGGTGGAGCTGATAGAGGATAGAATCAGCGAACTTCAGGGTAGATCAATGGAATCGGCCGCTCTGAACAGCAGTGTTTCCTCAAGGAAAACTAGGAGGAGGTTAGCTTGGTGCTGGGTGGGCAGAACCACCAGATGTTCCTGGTGGCTGCAGTCAGAGCCGGGCCTGTGTCGGGTTCCCAGGGCTGCCAGAACAAAGTGGATGGATGACGTCAACAACACAAACGTGCTGCCTCACAGTTCTGGAAGCGAGACGTCCAAGATCAAGGTGCTGGCAGAGTTGGCTCCTTCAGGATCTGTCCCTCTCCCCAAGCTTCTGACGGGCTGCTGGCAATCTTGGCATTCCTTGTTGTCAAAAGCTTCCCTCCAATCTATGCCTCTCTCTTCACGTGGCTTTCTCTATGTGTGTGTGTGTCCAAATTTCCCCTCTTCGTTAGGACACTGGTGACCTTGACTTAGGGCCCATGCTAATAACCTCATTTTAACTTGTTACCTGGGTAAGGACCCGATCGCCTATCTTCTGAGGTACTAAGGCTTAGGACTCTAACACAGGAATTTGGGGAGGACACAGTTCAGCCCATAGCAGGCAAGGAAGCTGGTGCCCCAGCTGCATGCCCGTTACGAGGCCAGTGCACCCATGCTCTAGCAGTGTTGGGCATTACTCTCAGCTGACTCTCTCTGCCACTTGGTGACCTTCCAGCTCATGACTGGCTGACAGAGGTACAAAAAGCCTGGCTCATTGTCTGAAAGGCATGGCCATGTGATGCCATATGCTCTCTGGGCTCCTCGTCTCTTCCTCCTCCTCAGAGGGCACCCTCTGTAAGCCCTTGTCCACAGGTCCCGACTCCTCCAGGGAACCTGACCTGCACGGGATCTCTGCCTAGAACATCCTCACCCACACGGCCACCTTCCCGAGGACCATGCATTTCCCTGTGAGGGGCTGAGTCGAAAAGGACCACCTTGTCAGATTCTGAGGAAGGTGGGGCCGGCATCTTGGGGTCTTTCAAACCCACCCCCCTTCTCCCCATGTCTGCTCTGGGTCCTCCTGCAACCACCCTCTCCGTGTCATTCCCACGTCTCCCTCAGATCTCCATGTGGTTAGCGGGTTATAAACAAGTTCCGGAAAAAAGGAGGCCAGTGTCTCCCCAGAGCAGCCACCTCTATTGGCAAGTTGCTTTCTGACCAATAGTTTTGTTTTCTTGATTTTTACATAGATAAAAAATTAAGCTAATTAATATACACTTCTTTCCTTCTGCAGGTCTTGGGAAGCTCTTTGCCCGCAATGAATTGATTGCCAGGTTTCTATAAAGGATCTGTCTTTGCAATTACAATTCATTAATGGATTTACAAGAGAGGGAAGATGGTTAAGTCCCGCTAGGAGGATTGCTTTGCATTTTTCCTCTTTTAATTATATGGCTATGTCCTGGCCCAAAGCTCTGTGAAAAATGGGTGGGGGAGAAGTACCAACACTCCATCTGTTTCAGGTGCAAGTGCAATTGATGGGGGAGAAGACAACAGGCGAGGGGAGGGGCGTCAGGCGGACACTCTGGCTGGGAGGCTCTAGGAGAGAGTGAGGGGGGCCTGGGCAGGCAGCCGGAGGATGTGCCAGCACCCACACCAGGGATGGGAGAACAGCGAGGGGCCCCTGGGAGAGCTGAGGGTCCCGATTCTCAGAGTCACTGTGTGCCCAGCAAACTGGGTTGTTTACTGTGCTGGGCCTGGCTGGACATGAGGTGCTGGGATTTCAGATGCCAGGAAAACGGAGGTTGGAGAAGACCCTGGAAGTGGCCCAGCTGATTTCTCACCAGGGGTTCCCTAATGTAGGCTCTGCTGCCCCAAATCCCAGAACCTGGCCCTGAGATCCCAAGTCTCCAAATGGGTGGAGGGCCCTGGAGCCTGCATTTCAAAGAGACCCTGGGGAGGGGGGGATTCTGAGTGGTCGCCCTGCCTCTGCCCAGGCCTGGGTGGGAGACCGTCCATCACCTGCACAGGGACCCTGGGCGAGTCCCTCTCCTCTGAGCCTTCTTGTCCATCTGTGAGTGGGGTGATGCCTCCTGCTTCCTAGGCTCCTACTGAAGGCTCAGGGAGATGCTCCCAGGGAATGTGCCTCAGCCTATGACCTGCACACAGTAGGCACATTATCAGTGAATGCCTCCGAAACCCCAGGTAGACTCAGCCCTTTCTAAGGCACCCACTGGGAGCTGTGACTGCAGTTTGTAGTGGCAAGAGAAGGAACGGGGCTTGAGCTCAGGCCTGTCTGCTCCATATGCTCCTCTTTCCCAGAGGCAAACCTCTCACTCCCCCACATACTCTGCAGGGGGATTGGATTTGGATTGGGGTCCCCTCCCCTGCTGGTGCTGCATCTGGGCGTCCTCTAGCTTGGCCACATCCCCTCAGGTGTGGCCCAGAGTAGACATCCTGTCTGCACGCCCCCTCCTCCCCACAGCCCCCACTCCAGCCTGGCGGCTTTTCTGCGTGTTTCCCAACCCCCCTCCCACCCTATCCCACCACAGTTGCTGTGGCTGGGGATGTGGCTGCCTTTCTGGAAGGTTCTGTTCCCTTTCTTGTTGTCAGATTTTCCTTTGCAGTTTCCTGTCTTAGTTCTTGGCAGGACCCTTCGCAGATGAACAGAAGGCACCTCCTGGCTTCTCTCCCAGGAGTGGGGGGTGCGGAGCTGGGAATTCTGCTCCTGGTGTCTAGGGCTCCCTTTGGGAGAGAGGAGGGGCATGCGGTGTGCACCCCAACATGCACCCCATGCTCAGGGCCCATTGGGACCATGATGGCCTTTTGATCCCTTCCCCATGGGGCCTGTGCTCACAGGGTCCGGGACAAGCCCAGCCCCTCCTGCTGCCACAGTGTTTCCTTGGCGGAGGCCTGGCCTGGGGGCAGCGGGCAGGGTGGGGCTTCCCCAGGAAGAGAAATCCCTCCATCCTGGGCTGGGCTCAGCTGGGCTGGGAGAGGCCAGGCCACATCTACCCGCAGATGCCTCCACCTCCCCCTCCCCCTCCCCTGCCTCCCCAGCAGCAGGCCCGGCCTCTCAGGGGAGTGGGACGTCCTCACTGGGGGTGACCAAGGGTGGTGCACGAACAAATATTTAATGTTTCCTGTTTTACCAGGCGGGTATGCATTTTAATGGGCATCAGAAAAAAAACCCATAAACAGTCTGTTGAACCCTTGATTTCATGGATATTCATGCTCAGGATTAGGCAAGTTGAAAAGGGGAGTTCATTTCAAGTCAATTTAATGGGAGGGTTGAGTCAATATTGTGCAGGGGAGGTTGGCGAAGACAGGAAGAGCAGCCAGAGCTGGGGAGACACAAGGCCCGTGAGCCCCAAGTGAGGTCTCCAGGTTCCAGCCTGGCTCTCTCTGTGGTTGTGGGACCCTGGGCAGGTCACTGCACCGCCACAAGCCTCTGTTTCCTCCTCTGTAATGTGGGGATGAGCTGTGGCAGCTCACAGGTGGTGGAGAGGGTTAAGTGAGATGAAGAGGGTAGAGTGCAGCCCGGAGCTCCACACAGGGCCAGCGCACAGCTGTGGCAGCAGTGGTGGTAGTTTTATTATTATTAGTGACAGTATCACTATTATCACCAGGAGCTTAGTCTGGGGGAGGTGACCGATGGCTTTCATTGGGGAAGAGCTTGTCACTCAGTCCACCATGGGGCAGATGGAGAAGAGCCTGGCTCTGGGCCAGGCAGGCCAGTGTGTGTGTCCACCTGGGCCACTGCTAGGCAGTGACACAGCTTCCTGAAGCTGCCACGTCCTTAATGTAGGCCAAGACCAAGAGATCCACCTCACAGAGGCGTGGGCAGTGTGAGGAGCAACAAGAAAACGCAGGTCAAGTCCCCAGTGTAGTAGGGCCTCATCTTGTTTGAGATTTTGTTTTCCCATGGGGTGAAGATCTGCAGGTCAAGAAGGGACAGTTGGTATAATCTTGGGAGTTCTGAACCAGCTCTAAGTGTTAGATGTGTCATCTCTGACATGCTGGTCCTTCCATCTATCCATTTATCTTCCATCATCCATCCATCCATCATCCATCATCCATCCATCATCCATCCATCATTCATCCATCATTCATCCATCCATCATCCATCCATCCATCCATCCATCCATCCATCCATCCTCCATCCATCCATCATCCATCCATCTATCCATCCATCCATCTATCCATCCATCCATCATCCATCCATCATTCATCCATCCATCATCCATCCATCATCCATCCATCCATCCATCCATCCATCCATCATCCATCATCCATCCATCCATCCATCCATCCATCCAGTAAATGGTGATTGAGCACCTACTCTGTGTCAGGTGTCATGGTACAGAACAAGACAGCTTAGGTCCCACCTAAATGGCACTTCAGTTGAGCAAAGAAACTGGTGTTGAGCACATGTCCCCACGAAGTGTGAGAATGGCTGTGGAGGGGGAGCACAGGTTGCTGATGTGTCCCCTGCAAGAGTCAGGGAAGCCTGTCTGAAGGAAGGGGCATCTGAGGAGCCTGTAGGACAAGTCTCTCCCAGTAAATGCGGTGGGTGGGTGTGGAGTGTCCTGGTGGAGGCTCACCTTCCCTTGAGAGGTGCAGACAGGGTGTGGGGTGGGGGGACGTGGCTGAGTGCAACAGTTGCTGTGCAGGGTCAGACCCGAGGACAGACCTGAGCAGATTTGGGTTGGAAGGTCTCTCTCGCCACGGTCAGGTGGGGAGGGGCCACCCTGGGACATCCTGGATGACGCACTTTGGATCCAGCCTCCAGGATTCCAGCCCCTCCCTGCCTGGTCTCCATTTCTCCCCTCTCCTTTCTAGAGAAACCACACTGAACCTGAAGGACAGCCACTGCTCAGAGCTTACCAAGAACCACTGGATTAAACACTGAATATAGGAGAGGACCTCCGTGATGAGCAGGGCAAGTGGGTGAGGAAAAACAAACAGGGCTGATGAAAGTGGGCTCCTTATACTGAGGGGAGACACACCAGAACATTCTCCTCAGCAAAGGCTCATCCCCATCGCAGTCCTCACAGGAAACAGCAGGAACCACCCGAACAGCCAAGTGTTCAGCTGGAAGCACATCCTCCCAGGGGCTGGCCTCACGGGCTCTGTCTCCTCGGGCTTCAGGACCCATTTAGCCCACCGAGCGTGGGGGGCCCTGGAGGGTGCATGAGCCAGGTGAGGGGAGGGGGCGACAGGGACTCCTGGGGACCCACATGTTAGTGCTGAGAGGAGCGTGCAGGTCATTGCTCAGGGTGTCGTCCTGCAGACGCTGCCACCGGAGGGGGTCTTGGACCCTCCCTTCTCTCGGGTGGCCCAGGATTGTCAGATCTGTCAGTCCTTTCACGGCTTCAGTGATGCTCAGGATCTTGGAATTAAAACTAACTTCTTTCACAGACTCAAAGACACTTTCATAAAATCTTTGCATCTCAAGATCTGAGCATCTGGTCCCTTGCACGGAAACCCTAGAATTCTAGAATCACAGAACCATTCATGGGCTCACAGGCCCCAGAGTCTCAGAATGAAGGAACCTCTCCCACAGCTCCCTGGCCCCGTGGAATCACAGAATCAGTCCGGACACACGTGGCGATGAAATAGACATCCTGGAGTCAGAATCTTAGCACAGGACTCGGCCTTCGCCCAACTCCCCCCAGTTATGCAGGAAGCACCTTTCACTGTCCTGCAATAACTAGAATCCTTGTAGGGATGGGGAGCTCACCACCTGCCGGGGGATCTGCCCCGCTGTTGGGCACAACCAGCTGCTGGTGCTGAGCCTAAATCTGCTCCCACATGACTCCCCCTCCCCCAACCCCTCCTGAGAGCTGAACATGTGACAATGTGACCTGGACTCAACACAGAGGCTTAACCTCGGCAAGCACAGCTCGATCCTCCTGGGCTCTGTCTCCCTGTGGGGCGGAGCGGGGCACCAGGACATGGGAAGGGGAGGGGGCCGTTTGTCTCACTTCAGCCCACTTCCATGCACCAAAATGAGCAAGACAAGAATTCTCTCTGCTCCTCTCCTTGAGGAGGGACCCGTCAGGGATAGAGGCAGACAGACAGGACACGACCACGTGGAAAGGAGGCTCAGCAATGCCCTGGGAGGGCATGAAAGGAAGGGGTGATGCCTCCTCTTAGGGGCCGGGTGGATGCCCAGAGACCTGGCCAGAGTTAACCAGCCCTGCCACTGACACCTGGTGGTTTTGGAAAAGTTGCTCAATGTCTCTGAACCTCAGTTTCTCCATCTGTGAAAGGAGTGGATAAAGCTCAGTCTGTGATTGGTTCCAGGCTGCGGAGAACTCACCACAAGTCCTCACTTCTCGGCATGGCTCTTAGCACACGGCAGGAGGGCAAATATGTTAGCTCCCTCCCTCCTGTCATGTGTGCCTGGGCCTTGGGGGGTGAGCAGGATTTCTCCAGATGGGGAAGACATGGCAAGGCGTTCCTGGTAAAGGGAACAGACTGTGCAAAGACCTGAGAGCCAGGGGCGTGTCAGAATGACATGGGGAGCAGCGCTTACTATTTTTGGAGGGTTGGGGTGTGGGAGTGAAGCTGCAGGCGTGGTCTAGGAGGCAGTGGGACCCCAGATCACTGCCCAGGAGGGTGACTGAGGGTGCTGGGAGCTATGGCAGGTAGAGGTGGCCTCCTATGAAGCTACCTCCCTCCATTCTCCCCCATGGCGTCTGGCCTCAGCCTGCAGACAGAGTGCAGCCGCCTGGCCTCTTGGGATTGTATCGGCCAGGAAGGGGCAGGAAAGTCAAACAAACTAAGATGTGTCAGGAATAATCATTAGAAAATATGAGATCTGCTTGCTCCCAGCCAACACCCAGCCCTGACCACATGGACCGATTTGATGCTGAAACCCAGCACCGGAACACTGGAGCAATTTAGAAGGATCTGGCAAGGTTTCACTCTGACATGAAGAGCTGGATTTCATTAAGTTCACTTCAAACGTCATCTGGGGAGTGAAGGAGGCCAAGTATCCGGATGAGCCTGGGCCAAGGCACGGGCCATGGCAGATCTGGGAACGCAGCCTGAGGCACGTTGCGGGGGCCAAGTGTCTGGGCTGGGATCTCAGTTCTGCTTCTGTCACATGAGCTGTGTGATGTGGGCAAGTTACCTAACCTCTCTGTGCCTCAGGTCCCTCCTGGGTGCTGTGAGGTTGATGATGGAGCTCTCCCATCAGCACAGCCTGACGGAGACAGGGTGGGAAGACCTCTGCTTCCTCGGCTGCAGGCGTCCTTCCGTCTTCCCCTCCTCAGGGGACCATTCATTCCTGCTCTCATTCACCCCGTTCACTCAGGATCCGTGCATCGTCCAGTCAGGTGCGTTTACTCTCCCCCTCAGTTCTCCTGCTCCTCCTCTTCGGTGCGCTCATTCCTGTGTGCACCCAGGCTGGCTCCACGGGCCCTCCAGGCCTTCCCCGGCGTGTGGACAGATATTCCAGGCCCAGGTGTGACCCCAGCCTTCCTGTGAACAGCCACTGCCGTCCCATGGCCGTGAAGGGGGCTGGGCAGTTTAAAGAGCGTGAGAGTGACTCATTTGGGTCTCACGTTGTCCAGGTGCCGGCTTGCCTCTCCCCCTTGTCACTCAGGGACTGGACATTAATGATTGGACCCTGGAGGGCAAGTCCCGGAGCAACCATCTGGAGAGGCGCCTGCTGCCCCTCAGGGTTTCTGTGAGACCTGGGCCAGGCCACCTGCCCTCGCTCTGTCCTGAGACGTCCTCTCGCCTCTGGGAGGGTGTCTGAGCACCACGAGCTCTGGGTGGGGAGTAGGTTCTGCCTCTGGGGCATTTGCAGAGAACAGAGGCCATTGTCCATTGTGTTACGGCTCCAGTTCTGTTTGTATCTGTATATCTATGTCTGTGTCTATATCTGTTTTAAAATATATATTTTTATTGATTTCAGAGAGGGAGAGAGAGATAGACACATCAAGGATGAGAGAGTCATTGGTCGGCTGCCTCCTGCACACCCCCTACTGGGGTTAAGCCCGCAACCCTGGCATGTGCCCTGACCGGGAATTGAACTGTGACCTCCTGGTTCATAGGTCGATGCTCAACCATTGAGCCATGCCGGCCGGGCATGTGTGTCTATATTTTTATCTATGTCCATGTCATATCCATACCTATATCATTACATGTGTATCTGTATTATCTATATTTAATTTATTCTTCCAGAAAGGTGAGCATGTGAGGCCTTCCCCCCTGAATGTCTCCTGCTGACTAGGCTGAGCCCAATTCAGGGTTAGCTCTACTGAACCAGGAGGTGATGGGATGGATTATTTTCAAAATCGATTCCACTTTTTACCTTGGTGAAGGGCATCCTGCAGCTCAGTGCCCTCTGGTTGGTTGCACTAATTAATTGATTTTATTACCTATACTTGAGGCCTCTGGAGCCACGGTATGCAAATATATGCAAATGACCAGAGGAGTGGGTTGAACCCAAAGCCTGGTGAGCACCCACCTGGACTGGGCTGATTTCTCTGCTCACCTTTTCCACTGAG
>NW_005871245.1:368766-381344 GCF_000147115.1 Myotis lucifugus | reverse complement strand
CCTGCTGGGCGGGAACTTGGGGAGTCCCTTCACCCTCGGTGCTGCGTGTCCCCATCTGTGCAGCAGAGGTGATAACACTGTGGACTGTGCAGGGCTGGGCGGGGCCAGCAGGTGCTCAATCAACAGGACTCACATTGCTGCTGTAAGGAGCAGGCCCACTCGAAGCGCCTGAATCACGCATTTCGGAGGCGGTGGGAGAACAGGGCGTCACTCTGGCTTTGCAGCCCCAGCAGAGCGTGTGCTCCTTGAAGGGGGACTGGATGTCCCCTAATCAGCCGCAGCTGCTCCTTACTAGAGCCCCCGCCGCCTCTCCCTGCCTGATAGGGGGGGTTTATGTGTGACCTTTGCTGAACACAGCCATTTCCCTGGGGGAGGAGGGGAAATTACAAAAAAGATTGGAATTTAAACATCCTGAGAGATTTATTGTGTGCAGTGGATGGAACAAGTCCCACCAAACCGCATAAGTTATGTCAGGAGAAGTGGGGCTGAGGTGGGCTGGAGGCCGGGCTGGGCCTGGGAGGGAGGTGGGCTGGGGGTTAGGAGGCTGCTGGACAAAGGATTCATTCAAAGGCTTCTTAGACTGTGAGCTCTGAGTTGGATGCAGGTGACAGAGTGTGCCCGCCTTTGCAGGGGAGGGGCTGGCATTTACTGAGCGCCTACTGTGTGCAGGGTGAGTTCACGCTGAACCCCAGCAGCCCTTGCTCTGCCCCAGGTGGCGCTGCTGCTCCCACTTTTCTGGAGGGGAGCCTGGGGCTCTGAGGGATGCAGTGACTTGTCCCAGGTCCCTGAGCTTGTCCGTGGCAGGAGGGGAGGGGAGCCCGGGCCTGGGGTCCCACATCCCTGCTCTTTCCCTGGGCCTGTGCAGGAGGGACGCGGGGATTTGTACATCGGGGAGCTGGGACCCAGACATGGGTGGTGGGGCTTGTCACTGACCCACGTGGGGCTGAGTCCGCATTGAGTCCAGCTGACATGGAGCATTTTCCTGTGAAGCACCGGCGGGCACTTGGTGGGTCCGAGGGAGGCAGGTCCCGAGCCGCTGGGAATGTGTACCCCACTGGGGGCCGGGCTCCAAACAAGCAGCTGGGAAAGAGGCCCAGGCCTCTGGGGACGCCCCAGGCTCCCTGAGGACACGGGCAGTGGGGACTCAGAGGCCTGGACCCCGCACAGACCAGGGAGGGTGTCCAGGTGGGGGTCATGGCAGGCAAAGTCTGGGGATGGGAATCAATTGGCAGATGCCAGTCAAACCTCCAGTGACGCTCCAGGCCCTGCTCTTTAGGTTCCTGGGATGCAGGGAAGACTCAGAGTGAGTCCTGCTTGAGTTGCAAGCCATCAAATTGGGGAGACAACCTGGGACTCAAGTAGTAACAAGTGGAGAGGTAGGGACTCCACAGACTCGGAGGTTATTGTTCCTCCACCTGAGGGAGTTCTTCCTCCTTCCCCTCCTCCTTCTCCTTATTCTCTTTCTCTGCCCCTCTCCCTCTTCTTCCTTCCCGTCCTCCTCTTCCCTCTTCTTCTCCCCTTACTCATTGGGGAGCCCCCTGACACCCCAGGCTGGGTTAGGGTCCCCCTCTGGCTCTCACATAGCTGTGCTTCCCCATCAGATCCCACCGCACCATCATTGTCTGTCCCTCACGGGCCTGGAGGCCTGGAGGGCAGTGACAGCGTCTTGGTCCCCATGGCTGGCACAGGGCCAGCCCCCATCAGCGCTGGGGGAGGGATGGCTCTGTGCCCGCTCTGCCCTCACTAGCTGTGGGGCCTTGGACAAATCGCCTGACCACTCAGAGCCTCAGTGTCCTCATCGCCGAAAGGGGGTGACGCCCTCCTCCCAGGATTGCTGGGCTATGAAGTGAGGAGTGTGCGGATGGCCCCGGGCACAGTGACGAGCACAGTGGTGGGCACAGTGACGGGCTCAGTGACAGGCACCAGCAGCAGTGCCCGCTCTCAGACCCCAGCCTCTCCCCTCCTCCCGCCTCACTCCTTTCCAGTCTCACCTCCACCTCTGAGGGTGCCCCGGGCTCCACTCTCCTGCAGGGCTCCCACCACTTCTCCCTCCACTGAGAGGAAGGGTAATTAAAAACCTCCTCCCAGACTCACATGTCCCAAGGTTCCATGCTTAATTAGCACACTACTAGCTGAGAAGCCAGGCAACAGAAACCCGGCCTCTGCTTTGGCGCCTGGCTTCTCCCTGTAGGACCGGCTACAGAACTTGTGGATCCAGAGACAAATGAGGATGGGGGGCCCTTGTTCAAAAAGCTGGAAAGAAGTGCCATTAAACAACCTAAAATATGAAGCCCTTTCCTTTCTGCCACAGTCCCTCTCTCATCTCGTCGCGGTGGTTTTCATGTTCTATTTCATGTTGTTCTAAGTAAAGGAAATTAGAATTTTAAATTATTAGCATGAACTTTACCGTTCATTTTATATTGTGCAATGCCGGTTTTAAATGCAAATTCAAGAACATTTAATTTGCATACGGAATCGCTGAAATCACAGGATTTGTATTTCATCGCTCACTCACGCCTATGTATTCATTCTTCCCGGGAGAGTGAAAACTACACCAAACCAGCTCCACGGCGTTTATTTCCCTTCTCAGGATGCGGACTTGCTCCCACACTTTCTCCCTTCGGCACCTGGGGGGTAAGGAGGGACTGGAAGGAAGGGGAGCGGGAAGAGCTGATCTTTGCCTCGCCTCCTGTCATAATTTTCGGTGTAAGTGCTTGGCTGATCCAGGGATGTAACACAAGAAAGAAATAATGCAATAAGGTTCCTGGGTCATTTTTGTATCTTAGTTGACCAATGATACCTTTCTGCACTTGTAGAATGTTCTGGCTCAAACGGGAAGTCTGGCCCTTTGGGGCTGTCTGCACCTCCCCCCCCCCCTTAGTCGTAGACGTAACCACTTGCCTTGTACTCACTGGGAGGCTTGCGGAGCCACCACACACGGTGTCTGCTGGGCCCATGGGCATCATGGATGCTGTGTGCGCACGGGGACCCACGTGTCACATACACCCTCTGCTCATATGCATGAGTTCCATTGTGATATCGGACTTCACATACAAAACACAAAGATAAAATTAGTAAGAATTTCAAGATGGCCGCAGCTGAGCATTCAATCAAACGCGCAGGGCCCTGCGTGGCTGCCCGGGCCCCATGCGCACCCTGTCCCCCGAGGTGTCTTTCAGCCCCCGGCCCCTTCTTTAATCTGGGCCTGTTTCACTGAGGTTTTTAAAAATTGAAATCCAGGAGTGGATGACTCTGCGTCCCCGCTGGAGGCGATACAGCTCTGAAATGTCAGAGCCAGAACCAGCCCATTAATGAATGTGTTTGTGTGACAAGCTGATGGATTGACGCCCTGCTTTGTGCTGGATCCTGTCGTTCCCCAAGTTCGGTAAAACCCCACGTCATATCAGGGCAGCGAACAGATGGGCGCAGGGGCTGGTCCCAGTGCCTCAGTTGGGCCACTGTGGCTTCCTGCTCTGCGATGATCTCCCTGTGGCCCCAACAGTGTGGGGGGAGGGGGCATTGACCCACTTGGCGGAGGAGGAAACTGAGGCCCAGTGAGAGGTGAGGCCACCAGCTAGGGTGAGGGTTATGGGCCCAGCCCTGGATGTGGGTCAGCGGTGAGGAGACAGGTGGGTCCTGCATGGGGTGGGAGGAGGACCCCGGCTGCCACGTGTAGGAGAGGGTGAGGTGTGAACAGCGCTGTCCCTGCGCCTCCCTCCCTCCCCTCCACGTCTGGCGCTCACTGACAACTGTCACTCAGCCTCAGAAACATCATCTCTTGGACCCAGCCTGGCTTAGCCGTGGGCCCTGCCACTTTATTTCCAGGCCCGTTCCAGTGGCCGCAGTCACCAAGTCTGCAGACTCCATCTGCTGCCTCCTTCTCTCTCCAGGCCACGTCGTCTCTCCCCCGAGGACGGCAACAGCTTCTCCCTGGGTTTGCCTGTCCTGGTCTCATTTACTGATTCTCTCCAAGGTGCCCTCCACTCTGGCCACGGCCACGGGGATCCCTCTCATCATTTCCTGGGAGAGAAGAGACCGCTGTAAATGAGCACAGTGTGATGGGAGGTGGCAGGGAAGGAAAATGCAGAGGTTGGAAACTAGAAACAGTCTTGCAAAGTTGGCAGAATTGACCCAGATGACTCCCTGCCTGCACCCCGTATACCCTGCCCCTGCTCCCCCCCGACCCCCCGCTGCATCCAGTCATCCTGATAGTGGGGGACAAGCTGGCTCCAGCCCCTGTTGGGTCTCCCTAGCCCTGCCTCAAAGCTCACCCTCTCAGCCTGCCAACACTCCTTTCCCCTGAATTCTTGCTCTGCCTGGTGGGGTATCTGCTAATCCACGGGCTGCCCTCCCAGCGCCTCATATTAAAGCTCCTGAAAAAGAAGCCCACACCCTGGGATAACTCCTGCTTTCTGGGGAGCAGGGGAAGCGTTAACTACCACCAGTGCTTCCTCGTCGTCCTGAAACATCAGCTCTGAGACGAGGAATCAGGTTCCTGATTAAAGGAAGGCAACGCCTTTCCGAGATGGGTCCCCTGTCCTCAGAGATGACAAGCAGCAAGGGAGGATGAGGAAAAGAAAAAAGGAGAGAGGAAAAAAGAGGAAACAGAGGTTCCTTGTTTGTTTTGGGCTTTGAGAGCGCACAGCCAGTCCCTGGTGACCCTGGGGGCACCGGCGACAGTGGGGGAGACAGTAAAACCCACAGAATCAGTTTAGGTTTAATACTCTGATGCCCCACACATTGTGCTTTCATACTGCTGTGCGGCGGCAGAGACATACTGATTAGTTAAAAAACAGATCAGATGTGCTTTGGAGCTCTCTGTGGGCCGGGTACTCTCTGGGCGGGTGGAGTGTGGTGGGGTGGCTGTGCCAACAGCCCCGGGCTCTAAGGCTCCCGCCTTCCCTTGCCCTGCTGTGGTTGGAGCTGCTTTTCACCCCTGCACAGACCCTTCAGATGGATTTCTGAGCTGAGCTATCCGTCTGGTTCAATGCAGCCCATTTCCTGGACATGCTTTTTTATGTTTCCTCTGGCCATGGGCTCTTTCGCCCGGAGGTCAGTCCTGCCCTGTCCCTGCCAGCGCAGGCCCCTGGCCCTGGAGGACGGGGACCAAGCAGGCGGAATAGAGTCTTAATCTGATGGACCTCTATAGAACACTCCATCCAACAACAGCAGAATCCACGTTCTTCTCAGCAAGATGGACTATATCTAGGGTCATAAACCTTAACAAGTTAAAACAAAATCCCAGAAATTATACAAGTATGTCTTCTGGTGTCAGTGGAATTAAACTAGAATAAACACAAAAAATTTCTAGGAAATCCCCAATTATTTGGAAATAAACAACACACCTTTTTTTCTTCTTCTAAGTATATTTGTATTGATTTCAGAGAGGAAGGGAGAGGGAGAGAGAGAGAGAGAAACATCAATGATGAGAGAGAATCATTAATCGGCTGTCTCCTGCACGTCCCCTACTGGGGATCAAGTCCGCATCTCCAGCATGTGCCCTGAACAGGAATTGAACCGTGACCTCCTGGTTCATAGGTTGACACTCAACCATTGAGCCACACTGGCTTGGCTAAGCAACACACTTTTAAATAAACCATGGATCAAAAGGGGGAAGACTTAGGGAAAATTAAAAATTATCTTGAACTAGATGAGAATGAAAATACAGCATTATCAAAATTTGTGGTATGCAGCTAAAGCAGTGCTTAGGAGGGATTTTTATAGCACTAAAATACATATATTAGAAAAGAATAAAGCTCTAAAAATAACCTTAAGAAATTAGAAAAAGAAGTACAAATTAACCCTAGAGCAAACAGAAAAAAGGAAATAATATAAAAACAGCATAAATCAATGAAATTGAAAACAGGTAATTACAAGAGAATCAAGAAAGCCAAAAGCTGGTTCTTGGAAAAGATAAATAAAATTGGTAAATTTCTAGTCAGGAAGAGAGAGAGAGAGAAGGGGGGGGGGACACTATATCATGCACATAAATTTAGATAGAATGGACCAATTCCTTGAAAGACACAGATCACCAAAATCCACTCAAGAAGAAATAGATAACTTGAATAACCCTACAACTATTATAGAGACATCAATGCAACTCATCACATTAATAAATTTTAAAAAGATCATTTCATTAGTAATGAACAGAAATTTAAAATATCTACTTAAAATGGCATAAAAATATGGAATACTTAGGGATAAATCTGATAATGGAATGCTACTTAGCAATAAAAAGGAATAAATCCTTGATACATTTACCAACATGGCTAAATCACCAGATAATTCTGCTGATGAAAGGAGCTACCCAAAAAAGTACACATATTTAAAAAAATACACATATAACTTACATTAAATTTTAAGAAATGCAAACTAATCTATAGGGACAGAAAGCAAATCAATGTTTACTTGGGATGGGGAACAGGAGGGAAGGATTCCGAAGGGCCATGAGGAAACTATTGCAGGTGATGGATATATTCATTATCTTCATTGTGGTGATGGCTTGATGGGTGTGTACATATGTCAAAACTTACTCAATTTTACACTTTAAGTATGTTCGGTTTATTACATTTCATTTCCATCTAAAAAAAGTTCTTAAAATAAAATAAAACATATTTCTTCCACAGCAGATCCACTTCCCAGATGACACGCTGCAAATAACAACAGTAATCCTGAGTTCTCTCTCTTATCTCTGCTGTGACAGGTGTTTTGGACACATTAGTTCCATCAGTTCTCCATGAATCCCATGAGGTAGATGCTGTTGCTGCCATTTAAAGCTGGGCAAACCCAGGTCCAGAGACATGGGGTGACCTACCCAAGCCCCCTCTGTTAGTAACTGTCACAGCAGAGATTTCAGCCCAGGTCTGTGTGGTTCCAAAGCTCACACTCTTTACCCTACGGTGTGTTTATGTATATTCTAAATCTTCTTTCTTTTACAAAAATCAGATCACACAGAACACTTGTGTGTGTGTGTGTGTGTGTTTTCATTTGCAAATATCTCCCCGTGTGGATCTGGCTGCCTGCTATTCTGTTGCCATAGGCACCATCATTTGTTTAGTTAGTTCCCTATAGATGAATATTTAGGTTGTTTTTGGCTTTTATGCTATTATAACAATGTTGCAATAAGCTGATGCTGCCATTTCCCCCATTCACTTTAAATTATTTTTTTAATTACACAAGTGCCGCATGCAGACACTTTCATTGTTTTATATTCAAGAATTCAGACACAGGAAAAGTTCCTCTGTTCTGTCTTCCACCATTCTCACCCCCAGTGTTCCATCTCCTCCCCCCATAGTACTGTCATCAGTGTGGCGTGTAATCCTGACAGACCCTTTAATACACATTTCTGTACACATGGATGTATGCTGAGCTATGTATATTTGCTCTGTGTTTCTAAAAGCACCACAGGTATCATACTGCAGGTATTGTTTTGTGTCTGGCTTTTTGTCATTTAAGCTAACTGACATATTTCCATGTCGGTAAATACAGAAACCTCATTCTTTTTTCACAAGGCAGGTATCATGTTCAATCCCTCCCTTCCTAAAGCATTCCCTGATAAATAATTAGGTTGTTTCCATCTTGTTCTCATCTTTGCACCGCAGTAAACACCCTGTATGTGCCTCACTCTGCTCATTGGGAGCATTTCTCTAGTGTTGATACCTACACCTGGGGTTGCTGGGTGGAAGGGTTTGCCAGGCCAGGTCTTGTCTGAGGCCACAAGGAGCTGGGGAAGGTCAGGTTGCAGAATCTAGGTGGCTGTTTGCACGCACAGCCAGCGGGAGGCAAGATGGGAGGGAATCTTGTCTTTATCCGAGTTTGCTATGTGTGGCCCCGTTCTTGGACAGCTCCTGGTGACACAGAGCTCCTGCCACTACCGCCATTTGGGCAGAGTAATCAGAACAGCCCTGTGGGTCGCCTGTGGGGCCAGCCCCACACATCACTTACCTCTCTCTCTTCCTCTTTTTTTTTTAAAGATATATTTTTTGATTTTAGATAGGAGGAAGAGGGAGGGAGAGATGGAAACATTAATGTTGAGAGAGAATCATTGATCAGCTGCCTCCTGCATGCCCCACACTGGGGATGGAGCCCACAACTCCGGCACGTGCCCAGACCAGGAATCGAACCATGACCTCCTGGTCGATGCTCAACCACTGAGCCATGCCTGCTGGGCTCTCTCTTCCTCTTTGTACTGACTGGGTTCTGGACTGACTGATCCAGACACCATTTATTTGAAGGATTTCAGTCTACTGTACTAGTGAGTCCTTGGCAAGGTCAGGGGGAGATGGGTAACAAATTATTCAACAAAAACTGTTCCTGAAACCTCCTCTATGCCAGGGTGGAGGTGCAGGGCCCTGCCTCCAGGAGTTGTGACCTGGGTCACATGCCCATCTCTGGGCAGGGGGAGGTGAGGGTAAGGAGGTGTGAGCAATGGGGGAGACACACTTACACCAGCTGGCTAGGGATGTGATAGCGGTAAGTGCAGGATGCTGCCGGGACACAGTCTGAGGTGGTCAGGGGAGATTCCTGGCCGAGTCTTAAAGGGTGAGTAGGAATTAACCAGGTGAATGTGAGTGTGTGTGGGTGAATAGAATGTCTACTTTTTTTTTTAATCCCCCACTTTTTGTAGTAACAGCCCTTCTTTCCCTTTGAGAGAATGTCCCATTAACCCCGTGTGATCTGAGAATTCTCAATTCCTTAATCTCACCTTCCCTGGCCCCGAGATGGGCATGTGACCCAGGTGTGGCCAATCAGAGCATTGCACCACGGGACCCAGTGATTGGTTTAGAGGTGGGCCAATCGGAGCTCTCTCTGGGACTCTCTGCTGGAGCTAATGGAAGAAGCTCTGGTCTTGGGGATCATGGAGCTGGAAGCAGCTGTGTGGGGCCACCTTCCTTGTTCTTAGGAGGCACACCAGGGTCTGATGAGAGAAACAGGCCACTTTGTGGAATGAGGCAGAGACAGCAGAGGTAATAGGTGAGTGAAGAGAGTCCTTGGAGGCACTGAGATTCTGATTCCTGCAGTTTCTGTTTTGAGAGCTCCCCCATGTGTCCCCCAGCCCTGGGGCCTGCCAAGAAAGAATCGCGCCTCGTAGAGAATGGCAAGGAGTAACCCTGCCACCGCTCCACAGGTGACACTGGTAGACTTGAGACTTAGTAGGTCAGAGCAAAACCTTTCATGACTCCACAGGGCAAATAGCAAGACCATTAGCTTAGTTGCACTGATGCCCTGCCCCAAGTCCCACAGGGCGGGTGATGGGCCCAGTGGGTCCTACACGTGCAGTGGGTTGTGGTGGAACCAGGACTTGTTGAACATGAAGCAAACATTGTAACAGGCACTAAACAAACCAGTCCCCTTCCTGGAAGGAGTGAGCAACTACAGAATGATGGTTGCCCACAGGTACCACGGTCCCTCCTTGGCGGGCAGATGGAGCCCACTGGGTTATGGTGGCAGGATTGCTGTGCCCAGCCCAGTGATGGATCCCAGTTGGGATGCTGGCTACTCGGGCTGCTCAGGTGTGAGCAGCCACATTGTTCCATCCAGTTTCATGTGAGTGTGGCATCTTCAAGGGTTTATAAATGTCCCATTGGGCTGTGGCAATGGATTTGCAGAGCTCACGGCTCCATAGAAGGGCGTCTTTTATATACCAGTCAACCATCACTTGTACTTGACCAGATACCTAAGCCATTGGCCACAGCCCAAGAGTTGGTGAAAATGTAACGTGTTTGGTTCTTAGGAGTATAGTCCAAGACAGCGGTTCTCAACCTTCTGGCCCTTTAAATACAGCTCCTCATGTTGTGACCCAACCATAAAATTATTTTCGTTGCTACTTCATAACTGTAATGTTGCTACTGTTATGAATCGTCATGTAAATATCTGATATGCAGGATGGTCTTAGGCGACCCCTGTGTAAGGGTCGTTCGACCGCCAAAGGGGTTGCGACTCCACAGGTTGAGAACTGCTGGTCCAAGACAAGGGTGATGGCTTTCAGTGTGGCTTCCAGAGTTGTTCGAGAAGGACTGCTGCCTCTGAACACCATCAGCTGGTAGTTTGGCTGAGCTGTGAGTAAACTAAGCCCAAGTACCCTGAGGCACATCCTGGAACCAGAACACATATCTCCAGATAGCCAAAGGCTGCCCCTGTGTGTGACTGGGTGAGGTGCAGTAGCCTCTAAAGGTGTGGTTACACCTTTTGCATACTGGGGGACACGCCTTTGGCACCAGACTTGCTTCCCTCCTGAGTATTCCATTTAGTAAGATGACACTGCTGTCTCTTTCCAGTGCTGTGGTCAGCCTCTGAATGGAGCCACCCCAAGATGGGACCATCTGGGTGCAATGTTACCGGGCGGTCCTGCATTAGGTGTTCAGTCTCCATAAGTGCCCCATCCTGGGCCGGAAGCTGTTTCTCTAATGGAGTGCAGTGGGGTAGCTGGGTGGGGGAGGCAGGGCACCCAAATCCCCAAGGAGCACCCACAGGTGGGGACTACCCGCCTTTGCCAGAGGCTTCAATCAGCAACGATATCTGAGTTAGCGAGGGTCTTGGGTGGGCAGATCCCAAGGGTAGGGCTGTTATGCTGCCTCTAACACCATCTGCTAATCTGGTCCCCAGACTTTTCACAGGTTTTTCTGGTCAATTTACACATAAGGCTCAACAGAATATCACATGAGGCCCATGTTGTCTTCAGTCCCCGACAGTCCAATTAGGCACTGGGCTTGGGCTAGGGTGGGGACCTCTCCTTTCCTGTCTCAGGGATCTGTCTGAGCCACAGCCCATGTTGCTCCCAGAATTTGACTTGGGCACCTGGTCCCTGTAATCAAGTCTAACCCTCCTTTATACAGATACGATATCTGAGGCTCGGAGAGATCAGTGAGTTGCACAGCAGGTGAGTGGCCAGGATTTGGATCCAGGTCGATGAGATTCCAGGATTCAGGCCTTTCCCATGTCCTGTGAGGCTGTTGGTCTTTCCCCACTAGAGGATCCCACCCTGACTCAGGCCCATGTGTGTGCTTTTCTGCTCCATCTGCAGCCCGGTTCCTATGACATGTGGGAGTGGGTGGTGATTGGGCTTTGGTTCTGTGCTCTCACTTCCCACAGCTGCTGTTTATCCATCAATATGGTCTGGAAAAGCATGAACCACCCGGGGCCAGATGCCAATTCTAGGATTTAGTTCCTCATCTGGGCCCTTGGGATGCAGGAGTGGATGTCTACACACCCCTCTCTGAACCCTCTTCCTTCTCGCTGTCCCCAGGACAGGCCCTTCCAGTGCTCACCTGGACCATTGCAACAGCTTCCTGACTGCCCTACCCCCAGCTAGCACCCCAAGGCTCTCTCAGGTTCCTCTCTGTGGAGCCAACCCTTTTCCCATTCTCAGCCATGTGGTTGGATGGAATTGGCTCACTCACAGCTTTAGGATGGACCCTAATTGGCCTGAGCCAGTTAGCCATTGACCACAATTACTAGCTCTTAGGAACGTAATCAAATCAGAACCAATGAGATTTTGGGATGTTTGCTCTTGGTTCAGGGAAACGAAAGGTTTTCCCATTCAGCTACCCAAAGAGACTTTCTTTTCCTCCCTGTATGCTGTGAGGGGGGATGTGAGACCTGGAGAATATGGGTCATTGGAGGTGAGAGTGGGGTGTATGGGGGATGGGACTGAGAAGGAAAGGGGGCAGGGATGCTATCATAGGGAGCCTGAGGGTGAAACTGGTAGCACAGAAGGTAGAGGAGGCAGATGGAGGAGGCCTGGGTCTCTGTTGACATCATTTGAGCCACTGGGTCAATCCACACCTGAAGCTGATTGTACAGGGTGGGGCGAAAGTAGGTTTATAGTTGTGAGTACACAGAACACAGACTTATTCTTGTGTTATTATTTATTAGAGGCCTGGTGCATGAAAATTCATGCACTGGAGGAGGGGGTCCCTCAACCCGGCCTGCCCCCTCTCACAGTCCGGGAGCCCTCAGGGCGGAAGGCGACCTGGCAATCACGGGAAGGTGATGCCTCCATCACACCTCTGCTGCGGTCACTGCCGGCAGCGCAAGCCTCGGACGGCCCTACTTACCTGAGCCTCAGGCGGTTCTGGGTGGCTGGGCAGCTGCCATTTGAGGCTTGCCCGAGCCTTGGGCCTGCCGCCCCAGCGGGGCTGAGGGGACTGGGTGCTGCCATCTTGTGGCTGTGGGCACTGCCATCTTTGAGGTTGGGGCAGTCAATTAGCATATTCCCTTCTTATTGACTGTGGGCGCCACCATCTTTGCGACGACGTGAGGGTTAATTAGCATATTCCTTCTATTAGATAGGATTACTAGAGGCCCGGTGCATGAAAATTCATGCACTGGAAAGGGGGGTCCCTCAGCCCAGCCTACCCCCTCTCACAGTCCAGGAGCCCTCAGGGGCGGAAGATGACCCGGCGATCAGGGGAAGGCGATGCCTCCATCACACCTCTGCTGCTGCCACTGTCGGCAGCGCAAGCCTCGGCTGGCCCTGGTTACCTGAGCCTCGGGCCGGTCCTGGGTGGCTGCGTAGCTGCCATCCGGCTGCACCGTGCCTGCCACCACCCCCCCCCCCCAACTCCCCCCTGGGAAAG
>NW_005871245.1:303697-368666 GCF_000147115.1 Myotis lucifugus | reverse complement strand
AAAGGAATGGGGGACTCCGGTGGGGCTGAGGGGACTGGGCACCGACCACCATATTTGTGATGGAGTGATGATCAATTTGCGTATCCCCTCTTTATTAGATAGGATTGTATTTTTTCCATACGGACAACTCTAAACCTACTTTTCCCCCACCGTGTATGAGTCTGGGTCTCAGTAAGAAACACAGTTGGGCAATTTGAGGAGAATTTAATAAATGGACAACTTATAAGGGTGAGGGTAGTGTAAAGGGACATCACAGGGACAGTTCAGGGCAAGTAACAGAGGGGCCATTGCTACTCTTGGGTGAGGGGAGTGAGCAGTTGTCAGGATTGGAGACAGAGGGCAGCATGTCGATGGCTTCCCCAGGGGCCATAGCCCCCGGTGACCCTGCACCGGGAGGGAGAGAGGCAGTACTTTGGCCACACTGTCCTGCCTCCCTCAGCCTCCCTGTGGTGCTTCCATTGGTTGAGCCACCAGAGCCAGAGGAACAGTGACCCACACAGGTCGTCCCTCGGGGCACTGGGCAGGGTGGGGTGGATCTGGGTGAACAAACAGGAACCATCTAGTCTTCACTCTGGCCTCTGGTTACAGGAGACAATCGGTTCCCTTGACTGTTCAAGGCAGGGTGGGTGGAGCATTTTACTCGCCACCTAGAGGCCTAATCGGTAAGTACACCAAACAGGGTCCCACCACGTGCCTTTGCCCGGGCTCTTCCCTCAAATTGCTCCATCTCTTGCCTCTGGGCCTCCACTGTCCTGGCCTCTCCCAGCACCTCTCCTGTAAGTCCTGATCCAGAGGCTGAAGCCAGGAAGGCAGTAGAAAGCGTGTCAGACAGACCTGGGCCCCACTCCTTGTTCCACCACTTCACCTACTGTGTGTCCTTGGGCAAGTTCCCTACCCTCTCTGAGCCTCAGTTTCCTCATTCAACACCTGTCAGATTCCACTCTAGCTCCAGGACCCGGACCCTGCACTTACCCAGGTGAGCTGGGAACACTCCTGACCTGCCTCTGCCTCCAGGCTGCCGTGTGTCCTCAGGCAGGGCTCTGCTCCTTGCTGGGCCTCAGTTTCCCTATTTGTAAGTCGAGGGGTTTATATTCAGTGGTTTTTAAGGCACCCCACTCCCTACTCCATCTTCTCTGGCTTTTCTTTGATTAACTGACTCTCAGTTGCTCAGCTCAACAGACAAACAACCCAGTGGCTTTGTCTCACCCTGTGGAGCGGAGGCTACTGTGGATGCAGCTTGGCGGCGTTGAGAAGCCTGGCACGTCTACCGTTTGTGTTTAATTACTTTGGCGACTGTTTACTGCCTCCTCGATTTCCTGAGCAAACAGCCCCATTATTTGGAGTAATTTACTGGCAGTAGCTTGGGTTGTGAGGAATGGGAGCTTCGAGACGTGCCCCCACTTCGGCCACTGAACCCTGCTCACACAGCCAAGCTCTCTGAGAGGGGCTGAGGGGCGCTGCGGGTAGCGTGCCGGCCGTCCCTGGTGTCCTGGACTCAGGATCCTTTAGCCTGGACTCTGGGGCCCTGCGGCCCCTCCAACCTTGGCAGGGCTCCCGAGCTTCTGAAGCCTAGTGGTTAGAGCAGATGCTCTAGAGACCAAAGGATCTGGGTTCAGGTCCCTACTCTCTCTGCTGCTTATCACTGTATGACCTCAGGCAGGTTCCTCTGCTCTCTGAGCCTCAGTTTCCTCATCTGTGAAATGGGTGTTGCAATTTTCCCAGTTCTCCTCCCTCCTTGAGGCATCTGCCTCTGTCCCTTTCTGGATGGCAATAGTGGGGACTCCCATGATCTTAGATGGCCTGTCCCCTCCCTTGGCCTCTATGGTTTAGACTGATTTGGAACCTGGCCAAAGCAGGGCTGGTCCTGGTCCCCCAGCTCACAGATCTTTAAGATTTAGGTAACCTTGATATGAACCCCCATCCCACATGCTGTGAATGCACATCCCAAAGTGGGGGCATCCCACGCCCCTGGCGTCCCCTTTCTTAGCCTGCCCTAGCCTTGTGCCATCCCCCCCAGCTCTTCTGTTTGCTTTCTCTCCCCACCCCCTCCTTCCTCCTGCGAACTGGACTCCACCCACTGTCTGGATGCCATTTGGTCCCCTAGGTCTGTAGTCTGGTTACCCGTCACTGCATAACAAACCACCTGGCATTTAGTGGTGTAAACGAACTACCAGGGGCTACGAGTCAGAGTTCTGTGGGATGGTTTGATCCCCATTCTACTACATCTGCGGCCTCAGCTGGGAAGATTTGAGTGGCTGAGAGCGACCTGAACAGCTGGGTGTTGAAAGCTTCTGGAGAATTCTTCACTTACACGTGTGAAGGCTGAGCTGGGGTGGGTTTGAGGCCTGGACTCAGCTGAGAAATTGGACCAGAGCTTTTCCCTGTGGCTTGGGCTTCCTCCCAGCATGGCAGCCCCGGGCAGCTGGACTCACATGGCAGCTTTTAGGATCTAGCCCTGGAAGTCATATGGCATCCACCACACACTATTTTTTTTTTTTAAAGAACAGTTTATTGATTATTAGAGAGAGAGGAAGAGTGAAGGAGAAAGAGAGAGAGAAATATCAATGTGAGAAACATTGATGTGAGAGAGGAAACATCCATCTGCCGCCTCCCACGCTCCCCCTACTGGGGATCTAGCCCGCAACTCAGGCATGTGCCCTGATGGGGAATCAAACCAGCAACCTTTTGGTGCACAGGACGACTCTCAAACAACTGAGCCATACGGGTCAGGGCTTCCACTGCACACTATTGATCAGAGCAGTCAAGGAGGAGAAATGAAAGAATGTGCCATCTTGTTTTGCAATGGCCACTGTTGGTGATGGAGAGGCTGTTGCTGTTGCAGACAGCTGGTGAAAGATTACCCCCAAATGCTAGGTGCCATATCTGGGTCTGACACACAGGGCCTGGCCTCTTCCGTTCTAGAACCCAGGGAGAGGAGGGGAGCCTGGCGCCTGGCAGTCCTCACAGGGAGCGGCACTCCATTTCTGTGAACATGGGGCTGTCAGTTCTCCACTCGCACCTGATATTTTTCTCATCTCCCCAGACAGCAAAAGCGGCTTATGGGGACGGAGTTCATTGGTTTAATTCAGAGACAGCTTTTAGCCCCAGGAAAAGCCTGGGTTTGTGACTCCGAGTTAGATGCGGTGAGAAAGCCTTGTCTCCAGGACCGAAGGCTGACGGAGCAGCCAGGCCAGGGTCCCTTCCCTGAGCCTGACTTCCGGTGGGAGTGGGTGAGACCCCTGCCCTCTCTGAGCGGAACTTCCCCCTTTGAAAGAGAGACTCATAGGGAGAAGGGGCCCCTGAGTAGGAGGAGAGGAGAGGCTGACCACAGAGCCCCGCCCAGATGAGGTTTCCCCACCATCACCTGCTCTCTGTGCCCCTGATGGGGCCTGGCCTGGAGGGTCCCCGCTATTGCCCCTGACCCTGGGTAGAACCCGGGTCTGAGACGAAGATGGCGCCTCCTCAGGGCACGTCCTTAATTATCCCCACCCGGCCCAGGAAAAGCCTGTGGTTTAAGAGCTTTTATATTTAGGGCCCATTTAGCAAGTGGGTTTCCAATTGATCGCCAAAGGGAAAAGGGCTAGATTTATAGCTTCTAAAACCGGGCTGCAGCCTTGCCACCGAGCTGCACCCGGCAGTGGGCAGGAAGTTATTGACCTGACCTCCAGCCTTGGGGAGGGAAAGATAATGAGCTTATGATAAATCCATCTTCTCGGGGTTTATCACTGACCCTTAGAGACCTGGTTTGATGCAGACACGCAGCTCTCCAGGTGCCACAGGGAGGAAGAACATGAAGCATAAACCCTGGGAAATGAGGCTCGCTCTGCCTCCTCTGGCTCTCAGAGAGTTAGCTCTGCCTTAAGCCCCCTGGCTTTGCGAAGGATTGGAGTCTGCAAAGTTCCCAGCAACTTCAGAAGTTGGGCAATTTCTGGACGCCTGGGAGCTGGTTCCCTGGCCTGCCCTCCCTACAGGCCCCAGCTGGGCCCCTGTCCCTGCAGCCCCTCCCCTCAGCTGTGGCCCATTTCCGGTCTCCCTACAGCAGTGGTTCTCAACCTTGGCTGCACATTAGAATCACCTGGGAATCTTTTTTAAATCCTGATTTCTGGGCCTCATCCTCTGGAAATTCTGTTTCTTTGTTACTAATGTTGTGGCCCCACCCCATAACAAAGAAACAGAATTTCTGGAGGATGAGGCCCAGAAATCAGGATTTTAAAAAGATTCTTAGGTGATTCTAATGTGCAGCCAAGGTTGAGAACCACTGCCCTATAGGCTCAGAACAAGGAAGGGAGCAGGAGACCTCCTTTGCTGTGGGTTTGGGAATAGGGAGCCCTGGGTGTGAATTCTTCCACTTATTGGCCATGGGACCTTGAGCCAGTTCTATGAGCACGGTGGGCCTCGGTTTCTTTGCCTGTGAAATGGGAGATGAGAAGACCTCCCTCTGAGGATGGTTGTGGGATGACATGAGGTGTAAAGGGAGCAGCACAGTGCTTGGCACGTGGTGGGCAGGACAAGGGATTAGACATGATGGATGGGAGGTAAAAAGCTGACTCCATGTCTGTGTGATTCTGGACCTGTGCCTTAGTCTGTCTGAGCCTCAGTTTGCTCATGCTTCTACAAAATCGATATCATTCTTAGCCCCATTTTACAGGTGAGGAGACTGAGGCTCAAATAATAAACAACTTGCTCAAGTTCAACGAAAAAGTGGTGGGGGCAGGATTTGAATCAGGGATTCTAGCTCCAGAGCTCATGTTCTTCATTGCTCCTTGGGGTCCTGAGGGTCCCCTAAAAGGAAGGGTGTGAATGGGCTCTGCAAACTTTAAAGTGCTATAAAAATGCCAAACAGGGTCACCTTCTTTGGGAGGGAGAATTTGAACCAAATAGCTGTGACTGCTCTGTAAACTGTTAATCTCGCATTCTGAGGAGACCACCTGCTGTTTAAGAAGAGATGGGCTGAGATCAGAGTCAGGGTGACTGGGCCCGGAGTAATCAGGAGAGACTTCCTGGAGGGGGGGACTATATATTGAGGGCGGAGAGATAGGCAGGACTGACTGCCCTTGGTCCAGAGAAGGTCTTGGGGAGACTGAGCGTAGAGAGTGCAGTGAGGGTGGGGCCAGGCCATGGTCTAGACCCAGGGCTCACTTTGGGATGCGGGGGTGGGTGGTGTTGGGGGGGGGCGCGCTCCAAGAACCACTTATGTGGCTAGAAAATGCTCAGATCCCACCACAGGCTCTGATGTCCCCTCTGCATGATTATTTATCACATTAACTGGTTTCTGCCTCTTTTGTTAAGAAGTTGCATGTTTGCTCATAATTCAATGTCATTGTTTTATCAATTCAGCGTCTCCAGCCCTATAATCAGGGGGTGAGCGGTGGCTTTTTTCCTCTGCACTTACACGGGTCTATTGACTTGTCCTTCCTCATTATTCAGCTAGTGATTCTCTTCATGAGCTCCCATCGATTTCCATATTGAAATATTCCTTGATGCCCTTTTTAACAAGAATCTGTTCCACGTGTCCTCGCACCAGGTTAGAATGTTTTCGTTTTGGACCTGCTTTATTGAAAAACAACATCGATACCGCACGGGGCCTGTCCGTGTACTCCCATCCTGGGGGCCTCAGTGAGGACACGTGAGAGGACAGGTGAGACTCCTGGGGCTCCAGGCAGGTGGCAGCTGCTCCCGTTCTCGCGTGGACATCCCCTCGCCGGGTGTAGACAGCATGTAGACCACCCAAGGTGTGTCACTGTGGCCCTAAAGACAGTCTCCCCAGTTCCCTCAGGGGAGGCCATTGTCAACAAGCAGTCATTGAGCACCACTGTATGCCAGGCCCTGTGTTAAGCGCTGGGCCCAGAGAATGTTCCTCAGAATGTGAACTGGTTACACCCCTCCCCTACTGACCCCTCAGTGGCTCCAGTGCAGGTTCCTCCCCTCAGCCACCAGGCCTGTGTGGTCCTGCCCTGCCCACCCCGTCCCATCTCTGTCCTTCTCCCCTGCCCTCTGCTGTTTCTCCCTGGAAAACGCAGCCCTTTCTTGCCACAGGGCCTTTGCAGGTCCCGTTCTTGCCACCTGGAGTGCCTTTCCCTGCCCTCCCTTCACTTGGCTGGTGCCTCTCACTTTTGGGTCCCACCCCACCTGCAGACTTGGTTCCTCTCCCCCCGCGTCGTTCCCTCGCCCCCTGGTTTTTCCTCTGCTCCCACTCAACACTGTCGGGAATTCCTTTCTCGGGGTGTTCACTGGTACCAGCGGTCACCCATGCTAGTCTGTGAGCTCCTGGAGAGGGGCTGTGTCTGTCCCGCTGCCTGGGCATTCCCAGTGCCCAGCACATGCCTGGCAGAGACTTGGTGTCCTGGGGGTTCCTTGTGGACTGGATGAGTAAACAGAGGAGTCAGGAGCACAGAGGCGCCTGGGCAGGCGATCTGCACGTTGGAATGGTAGGTGCCTGTCAGGAGGGTTCGGCCTCCGGGATACTGGCAGGACCCTCCCAGACCTGTGACTGGGGTGGTGTGGGGTGACCTGTCCCACAGGGACCAGCATCCGTGGGGGCCTGGGAGTTGGGAAGCACAGGCCACCCCCTTGCTCCTCACAGCCGTGCGCCTTCTTGGGTGACCAGCGGTGGCCTCCGTTGGAGGCCTGGGCTATGCCGAGTAACCAGCGCCGTGGCTTTCCAGCACATGGGAGGCTCCCTCTCTGCACTACATGCTCGGGGCAGGTGCCAGGCTCTGCTCCCCAGTCGCTCTGGGCTGACAAGGCTTCACCTCTAAGATCACCCCAGCCAACTGTGGGCTGGCTGGTTCTTAAAGGTCCCTCCTGGAAGGGACAGATGCGCCGCCTCTCACATCTCATTGGCCAGAGCAAGTCACAGGCCACCTCAGCCTTTAAACCGCGAGGGAGATCCCGCTGCAAGTCAGGAACGAGGGAGCTGGGATGTGGGAGAACAGGGCTGAGAACTCAGCTTGTCTGCTGCTGGGCTGAGAGCTACCCGGGGCAGCGTCTGTGTCCACCCGTCTGCACGGCCCCCTGTTGCCTGCCCAGGGCTGAGTGCAGAGCAGGAAAAAGCACACGCCCTTTATTCAGCACATGCTGTGTGACCCACCCTGCGCCAGGGGCAGGGGCCCAGAGATGACAAGGACACAGCCCTAGGGGTTGGGCCAGACTTGCGGAAGTGTCACTCATCCAGCAGTGTGCTGTGGGCAAACCTTTGTCCCTTGTCCTCCCGCCAAGGCCAGTGACTTGTGGGAGCCCTAACTCAGCAGTTGGCCCCCATGAGCCAGCCCCCCTCCTCACCTCCTCTCTCACCCTTCAGCTCCCCACATGTCACTCCAGGCAGGACTAAACCTCTTCCACTTCCTGAGCTTTCTGTTCCCCTCACTCTTGCCTCTGAGCCTTTGCAACTGCTGTTCCCTCTTCTAGTACACAGCTGTAAGAGGAAGCACGTGGGGATCAGATGGTGAGCAGTTTCTTCACCTTTCCATGCCTCAGTTTCCTCATCTGTAAAGTGGGGGTTGTGGTCATATCTGCCTCACATTCATGGGGGCGATTGTGAGGATTTCGTGAGTTAATATATAAGCCAGGCCCTTAGAACAGGGCCCAGCACACAGTAAATGTACAGTTAGCCCTTGTGCTTAGCAGCCTCTACCCTCAACCGGGTTCACATGTTACCCCCTCAGGTCTCAGCCAAGATACCCCAGGAAGGCATCTGGCATCGTTGTGTCCTCAGTGCCCAGCACAGGGCCTGGCACAGAGGCCCCGGCTGCCCCAAAGGCCTGATGGGGTTATTTGCCTCCTAGCAGCAATGAAAGGAACCCACATCGGACAAAGGTGAAGTGTGCACCATGAATGGGTGGGGCCTGGCCCCACACAGCCGTAGGGGGCAGGGCAGAAGGCCAGGGCTCTCCTGCCCGGGACTGCCCCTCTGTGCCAGTCAGTCTGCAGCTCTTGTGTCTGCACGTGCCACACATCTGGGCCACTTCTTCTCCCTTGTTGGCTTTCAGGAGCGTCTGTCCCCAGCTGTTTTGGGTGATACTAGAAGCATTTTGACCTAAAAAGATAAAGCCTCACACATTGAGCTGTTCCAAAGGATTCAGTGATGTCTGGGCAGAAGCCCTCACTGCATCTTCCAGAGGCCTCGGCCTGGTCACTCAGGGCCACAGGGACAAGGGCATCGCCGGGGCATGCTGCTTGGCAACAAGGAGCAGGGATTGTACATTTGGACACTGGGCCATGCCTAACTGGCCACCTTAGGATGTTTGGCGTTGCCAGTGTCTATCAGCAGTTCTCAACCTGTGGGTCTCGACCCCTGAAAATACATCCTGCATATCAGATATTTACATTACGATTCATAACAGTAGCAAAATTACAGTTATGAGGTAGCAACAAAAATAATTTTATGGTTGGGGGTCACCACAACATGAGGAACTGTATTAAAGGGTCGCAGCATTAGGAAGGTTGAGAACCACTCTAGATAGAGCAGGTTTAGCTGTCGCAGTTACCTAACCTCCCTGGACTGCAGCTAAGAGCTTCGGAGCCCAGACTTAGGTATAAATTCCTGCTCACCGTTTCCCAGCTGTGAGAATGGCTGCTGGTGTCTGTCCTGAGCTGGGCCTCTGGACACAAGGGTGGGCAGTACCAGGTTCCTGTCCTCATTGTTGCTCAGTCTGGCAGGGAAGGGTGGAGAGAGAGGAGGGAGGAGCTTCTAATAAGCCAGGTCGGTTAGGAAACGCTTCCCAGAATCCTGTTGCACAGGCTGTGCGCTGCATAGCTTACCATGTAGCAGAAGGCGGATGGCTCCCTCTAGAGTTGTGCAGGCGGCAGCCCTGCCAGAGGGCATTCTGAGCTGTGTTTTAGAGGACGGAGAACTGGTGCAGAATTGTAACAACGACGACGATGATGACAACAACACCACTTTCACTGAGTGCTTTCTCCGTGCCAGGCATATGCTAGGGGGACAGCGGGGCCTCCTGACGCTGGCCGGGGACTTTCCCGATGCCAGTGTTCCGACTGCCAGGCTGGCGGGCAGTGGCACTGGGCCACGTGGCCTCGGGGACCTGTTGTCAGTGCTGAGAAAGCAATGCCAAGTGGCTGCTTTTGTCCCGAGTCTGGCTTTTATTTCTTTGTGATTTCAATTTCAGGAGCTTTTTTTGTCTGTGTTTTTATTTTCTTGTCTTTCGTTGTGCTTTCTCTCTGGGTAATCTGAGGCTTGCAGGCAGCTAACTACGACGCATACATTCAAATGAAATGCAATAAAATATAATTGAACATATTTCTTTCATGTGTGAGCAGTGGATTAATCTCCCGGTGCATCCGATTTCCTCTGCTTTTTCTCTGAGTGTGTTCCTCCCCTCCCCAGAATCTCTGGGGTTTGAATGGCCCCGTGGCCTCTGTCATTGCAGATACACAGATGATCCTGACACCACGCCCTGGAGTGACCATCCACAGATCCTCCCCGGGACTGAGGAGAGGGCCCTGCGTGTGTCTGTGTGCCTTTGGGGGTCCCCACTGATGTCGGGGACAGTTGCAGGTCCATGTGGAAGCGGCAGGGGCTCCTGTGGATGCACAGACTCTCTCAGGTACTAATTCTTGGTGGGTTTGTCTTTGTTGCTCTAGAACTGGGCTGATATTGGTGACTGACTTTCAGCCGAAGCAGCCATGGTGAGTCCCCAGTGACAAGGGCCTTTGCCGTAGATACCACCACTTTCCAGGTGAGGAACCGGAAGCTCAGCAAGGTCAAGTTACTTGCCTGAGGACACACAGCTGGCAAACCACGTTGCTGGGATTCCATCTCAGGTCTGTCACCTACAGAGCCTGTGTCTGTCACCACTGCACCATCCTGTCCCGCCCTCAAGAAGTTCTCCTTGAGGTCTAGCTCAGTTCCCCCATCCTGACCTTCTGATCAGCTGCATTACAGTAAGAACAGGCTACACACCTCCAGGGCTTTATTTTATCCATCTTGGCATGTCCCATATTAATTAAATAATGAATGATGAATATACAGTTGATAAGGAGGTGAGCAGGCAGGTAGGTGAGCACTTTGGTAGGAGGTGAGCAGGCAGGTAGGTGAGTACTTTGGTAGGAGGTGAGCAGGAAGGTAGGTGAACACTTTGGTAGAAGGTGAGCAGGCAGGTAGGAGGTGAGCAGGAAGGTAGGTGAGCACTTTGGTAGGAGGTGAGAAGGCAGGTAGGTGAGCAGGCAGGTAGGAGGTGAGCACTTTGGTAGGAGGTGAGCAGGCAGGTAGGAGGTGGGCAGGCAGGTAGGAGGATGTGGCTGCCAGGTGATGGATGAGGGGAAAGTGTTCAGAACTCTTTGAGGGGAAGGTGCTATTCAAGGGCATAATCTTGGTGCCGCTCATACAAATCTGTGTGTCTCGGGCCTGGAGAGGTCATGGTGGGGAGGCAGGGGTCGAGGTCAGGCCTCCCTGGGAACCACCATCTGCTAGGGTGACCCTCAAAGTGTATATATCACGAGGGGTGTTGATCTGGGCAGCCAGGACTGGGGTGAGTGGATCACTATCCAACTCCAAGTCCACCCTCTGGCACAGAGATGCGTGGGGGGGAGCCCCTGCCTGCCTGTCCCCCAATGACCAGACTTTTCCTGACACCACAAATATGAGACATCAGTGGGAAGAAAAATCACTCCTTGGTTTTGTCAAAAATCCAATTGTGGATGAAGCACAATTATATCAAGTGGCCAACAGAGTTCTCGTGGTGGAATGTGTTTTGTTTCACTGTTTGATCTTGTCGGCTCACAAAACGAATTCTGCCAAGCTGGTTGAAGCCAACTGTCAAATTAAAACATTTCGGGGGAGATAGATTTCTTACTCTGATGGCGAAATTCATTTGAAATGATCCTTTAATCCAGTTTCCCTGCAAAACTTAGAGCTGAAAATTCAAGGTCTTCTCACCCTAAAAGATTTCTTCCCACTCCTCCCATGGTCGTCTCTCCTGGTGCCGCATCCTCCATCTCTTACAAAATAACACAGCAAAGAATTGCAGTTGGAACGATGACCATTTGGTTCCTCACCACAGTTTTCTAGAGAGAAAATGGTAGAGTGCAAAGCCTTGTTGCTCAGTGTCTGTAGGGAAGGGAGAGAGTTGCTGGCTGTCCCAGGCTCTTAGCCCAGGGGATGGCTGCGCAGGGTGGGCGGGTCTGACACCTGACGTCTGTGTGGCAGGACGGAGAGGCAGGGGGACAGCAGGGAGCATGGCGGTGCCTCATTCCTGTAGGAGCCCGGGGCTGCACCTTTTCTCTATCCCTGCTCCACCCTGCACCTCTCCCATCCCTCATCTCTGTCCACCTTCCAGATCTTACTCCTGCACTGTACAGTCGCAAAGCATTTTCAAATTTATCATGCTCATCCATCCATTCGTTTGTTTTTTTTAAAAAATATTTTTTATTGATTTCAGAGAGGAAGGGAGAGGGAAAGAGAGATAGAAACATCAGTGATGAGAGAGAATCATTGATTAGCTGCCTCCTGCACACCCACACTGGGGATTAAGCCCACAACCTGGGCCTGTGCCCTAATCGGGAATTGAACCGTGATCTCCTGGTTCATAGGTCGACATTCACCCACTGAGCCACGCTGGCCGGGCCATCCATTTCATTTGTTTATTCATTTGTGCACTTGCTCATCACCTACTCATGGTGCTCAGCATGTGGAATCTGTGTGCCAGGCCCTGCTGGCCCTGGGGCCGAGCGGTACAGAGATCAGGAAGACACAGCTTCTGCCTCTAGAGTTCAAGGATTGGTGAGGGAGACGGAATTGCAAACAAGCTGGTGTCTGGCACATAGTCGGGTGCTGCCGTCAGTTCAGATATTCTGAGCAGCACGTAATAGAAAACTCAGCCATGGCCACTCAGGCAATTGAGACATGAAATGATCTCCATAACCAGATGTCTGGGGGCTGTTCTGACCCCCTCCTTCAGCTGAGGACACTGAGGCTCAGGGAGGTGAGCCAGGTTGAGGGAGGGCAGACGGGGCCCAGGATCATCAGATGCCAGCTGCCCTGCTCTGACCCACCGCAGGGCCTGGGTGGAGCCGCACAGGCGGGCGCTCAGGTAACCCCTCCCTGCCCTGCTGACCGCCACCCGGGCCCAGGTGGTGGCTGGGGGTGACCTCTCTCCTGAGCCTGCTCTCTGCCCCTCCTGGAGCTCCAGGGACCAGGACCCACCTGAAGCAACGGGAGATTTGCCCACCGTCCGGCTGCCCCTCCCCCAGGATGATGAATGGACACACTCCATGTCTTCGGTGCTGGGGACACACTATTGTCAAGCTGGTGTCCCTGTGTTGGTGGTGAATTGGCAACGTGCATTCTTGGGAAAACAATATACACTTATGCAGAACACAAGCATATGCTAATGATGGATAATTACACTCCATATTTATAGATTTCTCAAATATGCAAAACCACTCCTGACAATTAAACACCTACAGGCACATCACGTGTAATAACTGCACACAAGGCCCCTGGCCAGCACCGTAATGTAAGCTCGGGCACCAAGTGTGTGCGTGTGGCTGCTTCCCACTCAGACCTGTGCCCATCACTACCCTTCCCAGCCTTCCTGGCCCTCCCAGTATCCCAGAGCGATGACCTTGAGGGGTGGTGCACTGGGGAGAGACCTTGGGGTGGACTTTTCCCTTTTCCAGATGGGGAAACTGAGGCCCATTTACCCATTTGTTCTCTCACCCAGCAGTTTACTGAGGGCTGACTATGTGGCAGGCTCTGTTCTAGGCGCAGGGATCCAGCTGGTGTGCTGGGAGCGGGGAGAGGATGACAATGCCTGGGGTGATGGGCACCTATAGTGGGGAGGGGAGAGTGATGGGCTGACAGCTGTGGGAGTTCTCTGTGTGAAATGCTGGGCTGAAAATCAGTGAACTCGATGCAGGCCCTCTCCCCCGTCCTGAGGGACACTGTGTAGGAACCGCCATTGTAGAGGGAGGAGGGCTGAGCAGGTCAGGGGGCGGTGAAGGGTCAGATGGGCGCAGTGACCCTGACCTTGGTCTCCCTCAGCCCACATGGTCCAGACCTGCATCTCTGCTCCCAGCCTGAATGCCAGGTTCTTCCGAACATGTCTGGTTTCACACTGAGCTGACTGGTTTTCCACTGGTGCCGGCCTCATTTTCCTGGGGTGGGGGGAGGGGGATTGTGGGGGCTGAGGGCCATGGAGTTGGGTGGGAAAAGGAAGGAAAAGAATTCCCATCACAGGAGATGGTGAAGTTGGTCTATTATTCTTACTTTTAAAATCTGTTTCTTAAATTTATTTATTTTTAAACATAACACGAGGAAGGTGTTACAACTGGTGTAATAGCTCAATAGAAAAAGTATCCCAGACTTGGGGAGGGATGAAGAGGGAGGCATCCAGAATCTTTTACAGCAGAATCCCGCCAACCCGCTCATCGCGGATTAATGATACACTTTGTGGATGTGGTTAGTCACCGACACCTGCCGATGGAGCCTTCTTTCTGCACCAAATCCCATGGACCCATCTGGTCCCCTTGGCTGATGGAGAACCGTTAGGCGAGGACCACTGGCATCGTCCAGGTGATGCCCTTCAAGTGGTTGGCGGAGCTAACCCTTTGTGAAATCTTTTGCTTCCTGACTTGCGCCTGCCACCTTCCTGTAATCACCCCCTGCCCCCTGGCTGCCTGTCTTCTCTCCATTCTCCCTCCCCCTCCTTATGCTCTGTTATTTCTTCCCTAACTATAAGACACCACATCACCTCCATAAAGATTTTCTGGGGAGAAACACAGCAGAGCTGAGGGTGTAGCCCCTTTTTGCAGGAACGCTTTTGCAAATTGCAGGAAATGATTAAACATTAGAACAGCATTTCCGTCAATTACAGCTGGAGATGGGGAGAAAGGTGGTCCCGGCGGGGCTGGGGCTGGGGTGCAACACCATTCTTACTAATGGGGGGCAGCGTGAGCACGGGCAGGGGAGGGAGCACTGGACTGGGAGCCCTGGAGTCGGGGCCCTCCTGGGCCCTGGGTCTTAGCAAGCCCTTGTGGGTCCCACCCAGAACCTCACCTCTGTATGCACAGACAGGTGTGCAGAAATGCACAGGGCACGGTGGCCACCCCGAGAGACACACCTACCACCCACACACATTCGTGTCACACACAGACCTGTGTCCCCCTGGCCAAGGTAGAGGCAGAGGTAGCTGTGGAAGCCTGGTCTGCAGTGACAGGTGAGCCCATAGGCAGAGGGGGTGGGGGTTGTGAGTGGCGGCCCCTTGTCCCCCATGCTCTGTCCAACTCTCCTTCGCATGGAGGTGAGGAAGAGGGTGGAGTTGACCAGACTGTTGGTGCCGCAGCCTTCAGGCTCTTAGGAGTCAGGAATGGATTCGGCTCCTAGCGCTGACACAGCCCTACCTGAACCTTCTACCTCGAGTCCCTGGCTTCTCCTATTGACAGTCACAGAGACCTCCTGCTCTGGCTCCTTGGCCGAGTAAACAACTCTATGTTGTGATGACGTGCAACCTGCCCACAACAGAATCACGCAAGGCAGGACCTGGCCCTGGTGACACGTACAGATCTGAGAGGCTATGGTTCTCAGGACACTGGTGGGTCAGTGGCCAAGGGAGGATGTGACCCACAGGTCAGGTCGGTCTGTGCTGGCCCTTGGCCTGAGGCTGTGATATCAAGAAAGGAGAGATGGTTGTTTTGTCATTGAGAAGAGAGAGGCGGGGACACTACAGAGAGAACAAAACAGATGCACAGAGAGAAGCTGAGATGATCCCCCTGGAAGGGGGGGCAGGTGTATAGATGTCTGGGGTTCCAGGTCCTGCTTTCAGGCTCTAGTGAGGCAGGTCTTCCATGAGACATCACCTCCCCCCAAGGCTGGTAAAATACTCCATCCACACACACACTTTCTCTTTGCCTAAGCTAGACTGAATGATTTCCTGTTGCTTGCAAAGAGCCCTGACTCAGACACCAAGGAAACCTATTTATTTTTAAAACTGCTTTAAAAAAAGCACCATTTCCAACAATGAATGTCTCTTGCTCATAGAGGCCTCGTCAGATATGAGGAATGAGGCGTTTGCAAACCTCTATGAAAATTAAACCCACAATTTGGGCACACACTTGTTTGACAAGTGATAATTAACTGCTGACAATATAATTTCAGTTTGGATGCAAATGTGTTTTTCATTAAAAAGTAATCAAAGAAGAAGATATATGAATGGCCAATAAGCACAAGAAAAGATGCTCAACATCGTTAGTCATCAAAGAAATGCAAATTAAAGCCACAATAAGATGTCATTACACACCCAGTAGAATGGCTAAAATTAAAAAGATTGAAAATAACAAGTATTGGTGAGGATGTGGAAGAACTGAGCCCTCATGCACTGCTGGTGGGAATATGAAATGTTATGATGACTATGGAAAACAATCTGGCGGTTTCTAAGAAACCTAACTCGCATCTACCATATGATCCAGCCCCGCCTCTCCATTTCCCCCAAGACTTTGGACTTGACTGTGAGAACTCGGCGCGTCTACTGAAAAGATTTTCGGACTAGACGTTGAGTGTCCGCTGCTCTTCGCTGGGATCACTGCTCTTTGCTGGGATGGAGCCTCGCCCAGAAATGACACTGGGATTGTGCGTCCCTGGACCTCCTGTGACCCAGAGACCTAAGGACAGCCCCCGGAAGGTGGCTCAGATATCCGTCTCTTGCTAAGAGGCTAGCATCCTCCTCTGGGCATGCCCAGCCCTGAATGTGCCCACAGCCAACTGGAGGGGGGCTTGGCACTGACTCCAGCTTCAGGGTAGGAAGGACACCTCCTCTCTGCCACCCCACCACACTCCAGGCCCTGAGGTGTCATATTCTATCTTCCCATTTCACAGAGGAGGAAACTGAGGCTCGGAGACATGGAGTCAATATTCAAGGCCATACAGGTGGTGGCAACACGGGGATGTGAACTCTCACCAGCTTGACTGCTAAGTCTGTGCCACTCACCCCACCTCCTTGCCTTTCCCATAATTGACTCAACTCATCTGTGCCTCAGCTTTCTCATGTGTAAAATGGGAATAATAATGCTATTTACCTCATAAGCTTGTTGTAAGGATTAAATAAGTTAATACACAGAACAGTGCCTGGTACATAGATATCTCTCAATCCATGTGACTTATGATGCTTATTATTAATTAATTCAGATAATTACAAATGTCATCGTGCCAACTTCATTTATTCCCCCAGTGGGACCAGTTGGCTCATTTCCTTTAATGAGGGGGATTCCCTCTTGTTCTCCCTCATCCATTTAAGAGGGAGACCTGAAAGGGCCCTTGGAGAACAGGGTGAGGATTTGTTTCCTGGCCCGTGAAGGGCAGACTCCTCTGAGGACAGACATATGAGAAGCCAAGATTCCCATGCCATTCAAGTAGCCAGAAACCTCCAGTCACTTAGTTATTGAAGAATCTGTCCTGCCAGGGCGAAAGGGCATTTGAAATGCCCATGTAATTGTGTAAAAGGAAACTTGATCTCATTTCAAAGGAGCCACCACTGTCCATTTCCCTTCTCTTTTTATAACTTCTTGCTCTGGGACAATTTGTGATGATGCTCAAGGACAATTCGAAGAATGTCGCTCACTTAAGAAGAGGAGTCCGGGGCTGTCTGGCCTTCTCCAGCTCCCCCTCTCTTCTGGGAGCCGGCAGAAGTCCCCGAATCTCAGATGCAGACCCTCCGGTCAGCAGGATGGACAGCAGGGAAGGCATGGAGTTCGTGGTCAAGGGCCGGATTCTCCTTCCAGCTCCTTTAGGCACCCCAGGGGGGCTCAGCAGGTCTCTGCCCCCTGCTGTCCCTCCGGGGGTCAGGCCCACAGCTGACCACACATCAGTGTGGACACCCAGAGATGTGCTATTCCTTCATGCACTTTCACCTAGAGCAGAGCCCCTCGCCCCTGCTCAGAGCCTTCTGATACTTACCTTCCTCACAATCTCCAGGCACCCAGGCATTAGAGCAGCACACAGGGAGTGGGAGAGGGGCCGAGACAGGCAGCCACGATGGAGTCAACAGAAGGACACCTGGCCTGGGAGTGAGGCAGAGTGCTGGGGAGCAGCTGGCTGCTTATCAAACTATCTTTTGTTTAAAAAAAGACAGTTTATTAAACACACAGTATGTGATAAGCTTAACCCATTCCTTTAACCAATGTCCCCTGAGCACCTACTGTGTGTAGGCACTGCACTGGGTGCTGAGTGTGCACAGAAATGTCCACTGAGCACCTACTGTGTGCAGGCACTGTGCTGAGTGTGCACAGAGGTCCCGCCCTCAGTCTGGTGGGGGAGAAACACTTGTCAAGAGGAGGCCCTGTTGCCCCAAGATGAGGGACATGCCCTGTGCTGTGGGGTGTGACTAACCCTGACTCTGAAATGGGTCTAGAGCAGGAGCTCCTAGGTTTTGGGTTTTGGGAGTTTGGAGAACATGTTCATTTCACAGGAAGATGACCGAGGTCCAGGTGAAGGGCGACTTTGCCTGACAGCCTGGGTCCAGGTTTTCCTAACCTGAGCTCTGAGACAGCATCACCTGGCCTCCGAGACACAGGACGATTACAGTGACAGTGCAGCCCGTCCTCACTCCCAGTCTACTCGCGAACTTTCCCATGTCGACATTAATTACAACTCCTGGAGGTTAATTTGTAAGGAGATGGTGAAAATGTGTTATTTAAATAGTGATTATTAAAATCGTGCTGGGGTTTGCCACATAATAGGTAATTATCTGGAACATAATTGGGAAAACAATGTAGTCAATCCTCTTTAGCCCTTCCCATTGAACCCAGAGTTAATCCTAGGGAGTGAGCGGCATACTCAATGGCATTGGTGATATTTGTGCAATCATATTTTTGTTACATCTAAATTGAAGTCACTTTAGGAACCTTCTCTGAGAGGAACACACTGATTTGTCAAGACCTTGACCCCCGGTGTCTGAATGGAGACACTTTATTCAGAGTTACTTCCCCTCATGTTTAACCAGGATATATCCAGCCATTTATCCATTTATGCATTTGCACAATATTCATTTGCTTATTGTTTGTTGTGTTTTTATATCCACTCATTTGCCTCTTGTATTAGGTTTTCCCCTTTCCTTTACTGCTTCATTCATTCATTCATTTATTCACTTATTATCTGTGTTGATTTATCAAAATCTCTGGTTTATTTATTTCTTCTTCTGTTGATTATGCTTCATTCATTCTTTCTTCCATTGATCATTTATGAACTCAGTTCCTCACTCAGTCAACCAGTGATCTCTTCATTCCTTCACTCTTCATTTCATTGGTTCATTCATCCCCTCACTCATGAATGTGCTCTTCGTTCATCACTTCATTCACTTATTCATTATTCCTCACTTCACTCATTTATTCAATGGCTCATGCAGTTGTCAATTCAGTCATTCATCATTCAAGAGTGAATGATTCCTTTATATACAATGTGTTGGTGTGTCCCCTTGTTGTGACTGGAGCCAGGCCACCCCTCTGGCATTTTCTAAGTATTTCAGTAAAAGGGGCTTTGGGGATATCCTTTTTAAAATCAATCTTTTTATTCTAGGATAATGTAATGTAAAACTTACATTGAGAAAAATACACAAATCATAGAATTTTCTGAAACTGTAAAGACCCAGGCCAAGCAAGAGGGTGTTACCACTGCCCCCGCAGCCTCCCCTGGGCCCCTGCCTGTCACTAGCCCTCAAGGTGGGATGGGTAATCACACTGTACCTTACCTGTGCCTGTTCCAGAACTTCAGAGAAGTGGATTCATGCTGTTTTGTGCTCCTACGTGTCTTGTTTCCACTTTAACATTTTGTTTTTGTGGTTTATCCACGTTACTGCGTTAAGTTGTACATCATTCACTCACATTGATGTGTGGTGTTTGCATATTTATGAATAAGCAACTATTTATTTACCCACCTAGCGCTAGATGAAATGGAGTACTTTCTGATGGGGGCTGTTAGGAACAGGGCTGCTATGAATTGTTGCACAGGCTTTTGGTGAACATATGGATGCATTTCTGCTGGGCTGACACTTGGGAGTGGAATTTCTGGATTTCATGGGCTACACATATGTTCAGCTTTAGGAGACACTGTCATCCAGCTTTCCAACCTGCACTCCCACCAGCAGTGTGTGGGGCCCACCCTTTCTCTGCAGCCTTGCCCCTGAGCCACTCACCCTCCCCATGACCTCACCTCACCCTGGGTCTGTCTCAGACCTCCCTCCACGTCTTTGCCCCTCCCTGGGGCTTCGGTGCAGGACTTCCTCTCCTCTGGTCCTGCTGTGGCTCCTTCCAGCCCTGGTCCTGAAGCCACATTCTCAAGCCACTCTGGGTGACGTCACCTGGGCCTGGCCCAGCAAGTTGTCTTTCCCTCCCTGGAGCTTTTACAGGTGGAAGGGCCTCCCATACATCCTGACCTACCTCCTGGGGGACACAGCCCCTGACTCAGGCTTCCTGCTGAGCACTGGGGAGTCTTTGATAAACCACAGGTAGGCACTTCCCCTGCGGGGTTCACAGACTGGTGCCTGAGATACAGCCTGGACCTCTCTTGCCATGTGGTGGTCACATCTGAGAGGAAGAAATGAACAGAGGAAATGTTACATGGAGAGAACTCAGAACCTGGGGTCTGGTTTCCTGGGGGTGGAGTGGGGAACAGAGGTGATGTCATAGGACAAAAAGTACCTGAGCTTTAAAAGTAGTCAGACCTGGGCTCAAATTCCAGTTCATCCACCTCCAGCTGTGTGACCGAAAACCAATGGCACCAGTCTGGGTGATTAGAACACACAGAGACTCCACCAGTGCTCCCAGCAGGAGGTGACTGCTGGAGTGGGGGCTGGTCGGTCAGGGAGGGTCTCACCTTTGCCACACTCTGGGGGCTGCAGCCAATGAATCCACGTTCCCTGCTGTTTTTCTTCTGACTCTAGCAGTGTGACCGCTGCAAGTCCCACCATCTCTGAGTCTCGGGCTCAGAGGTCCTGAGACAGAGTTGATGACCCCGGCTTCCTGGGACGATGGGGAGGGTTGAGTGAGATGATGGCGGTGAAGGTGGTTAACAAACTGCTGCCTCATTCATCACAGCGTTGGTCGTCATTCTCATGGAGGATGGTGCTCTCCTCACTTTGTCTCTACCCATCATCCTTTTTAAAATATATATTTTTATTGATTTCAGAGAGGAAGGGAGAGAGAGAGAGATAGAAACATCAATGATGAGAGAGAATCATTGATCGGCTGCCTCCTGCATGCCCCCTACTGGGGATTGAGCCCGCAACCCAGGCATATGCTCTTGACTGGAATCGAACCTTCGAACCTTCAGTCTGAAGGCCCACACTCTCTCCACTGAGCCACGCTGGCTAGGGCTATCCATCATCCTTGAGGGTTCTTCTTCCCTCCTCCTTTCCACTCCCTGCTCATTTACCTTCCTTTATCTCAGTTTGGTTTTGACTTACTATACTTTTAAATGATTTTTAGAGAGGGAGAGAGAAAGAGCAATATCAATATGCGATCGGAACATCTATTGGACCTCCTGCACGCCCCCTACCAGGATCGAGCCCACAACCCAGGCATGTGCTCTTGACCGGCAATGGAACCAGCACCCTTTCAGCGTACGGGATGACACCCAACTGAGCCACACTGGCCAGGGCTTAACTGACTATCATTTTAGACTCAGAAGGACTGTTAGAGAACTGGCTCAAGCCCCCGTTTTACACATCGGGGAAATTGAGGCCCAGAGAAGTGGCTCAATGGGCTCAAGGTCACCCAGCCGGCCGTAGTTCGGCAACCAGCTCCACTCAGGAGTTCCAGCCCGAGAACAATGGATGTCCTTGCTCAGCCCAGCTCCTGCTCTATGCTCCAGGGACATGTTCAACCAGGTCTGGGACTTTTCTGACTGATGTTCTCAACAAAGGAAAACCCAACAGGCATGAAACGCTGCCTTTGAAATGCTGGAGGCTAATCTGCCCTGGGGCCGTATTTTCTTTTAAGATCCCACCAAAAGCCACATTTTCTGATCCAAACGGGCTGTCAGTTTCACTCCAAAGCAAGCACACTTGATCTATTGCCCATGTGAACACAGCAATCGATGTAATTACATCCAGCTTAAAAAATCCTATCCAAGAAGTTTGGGACAAAAAGAGGGGTTTGATTTGGGAGAATTCAAGTTACTTCTCAACTTTTAATTTTATTTTTAAACCAAGAAAGAGCAGATTATTTCTAAAGGTTACTTAGAAATGCTCCAGATACATGTCGCTCGGGCATGCGCTGTATGTGTGAAACCTGTGAGTGTTTAATCTCTTTTCCAAGCCTCTCTCCAACGATGGGAGGACCTTGGCAAGGGATTCCCTACTGTACGGCATCACTGGCAATTTCTCTTTGCAGTCTGAGGGGTTTTATTTTTCAGTTTCCTCCCAGAGACTGGATGGAGCTGCTGGACTCAGAGAGATGTGACCAGGTGGCCGCAAGATTTGATTTCGGATTTATCAGCATTTTCCATCTGCTGATAGTAATAGTGACCATCTCCTGGGGACCTACTCTGTGCATTGTACTGTGTGTGTGTGTGTATGTGTGTGTTACATGCCATTGAGTTGGTTCTGACTCCTGGTAACTCTATGAATGAGTGATGTCTGTAATGAATGAGTGACATCCTCATAGGCCTGCTTGGCTCCTGCAGACTCATGCCTTTGGCTTCTTTTATGGAGCCAAATCCATCTCATATCTGGGCTTCCTCTTTTCCTGCTGTCTTCTATTTTCCTCAGCATTATTGTTTGTTCCAAGGAACCTGCCTTCTTATGAAGTGCCCAATGCCCATGCATTGTGCTGAGTATGTTTGTTTGTCTTGTTCTTATTCATCATTTATAGTCCTTATAGTGACCCTGGAAAATGCATGTTCATGTAAGCTTTCATCTTGATCACAATGACCATCGCCTGGATTATTGTGGGAGCTGCACAACCTTCTCCACGATTCCCTATGATCTCTTCTCCCCAGGAGACGAGTCTTTAAACGTGCCAGTGCAAACACTGCCCAGGGCGCATGCCCTCCATGGCTCCCATCTTCCCCAGGGTAAAGCCAGAGTCCTTTGCTGGTCCCTAAGATCCCTGTGACCTCTACCACCCCTCCCTCCCCTCCCCCCGACTCTGCCCCAGCTGTATGGGCATCCTTGCTGACCCCTAAGGGTGCTGGGCATACTTCTCCCACTTGTCTCCTTACTTGTGGTTCTCACTGCCTGGAGTACTCTTCCCAAGAACACTCCTGGCTCACACCTCTTCTGGTCCAGTTGACCTTGAGGGATTAGGGTTATGAGGGCTTGGACGATCTTTAGGATGCTGGTTAGTGTTATGAGCAATGTTCCTAAAACTTTTCTTGCAAGACCCTCTTAGGGCAGGGGTAGTGAAGGCTCTCTGGAAGCCTGAGGACATTGATAGCAATGAGCCACCACAAAACAGAACCTTATGAGGAATACTCACTTATCTTTTAAAATGTCATGTTAATTTTCACTCTATTCCATTATGTATTTATATTTTCTTGAATTAAAAAAAATCTCCCACCAAATCTTTGTGTATTATAGATATTGTAGGAAGGCTGGCTTATGGTTCACAGAAGTGTTATACCTGGGACTCCACCAACTGGAGAAGCAAAGATTATCTTGGGGAGTGAGGTAGGGTGTCGTGGGGTAGAGAGAATAGGGTGAAGCTGGAGTTGGCGTGGGGCCTTTGAGAGATGAAGAGCATAGTGGTTAAGAGCACTGGCTTTGGTGCAGTGAGACCCTGACACGTATCTCAGATCCATACCAACCAGCCAAGTATCTTTTATCATCAGTTTTTCATCTTCAAAATGGCGCTAACACTGGGAGTTATTTCATAGAGCTGCTTAGAGTCTCTATTCCATAGACTTCAAAGGGTCAGTGGAAGAATGAGTGCAAAGAAGCCAACACATAGTGATGCTCAACCACTGGCCTCATCATAGTTCTCACCACAGCCAGGGCTGATTTTTTTGGTCTTCAGCCCAGAGATGTGACTGCAATGTTTTGGGTTGATGTTTCCAGCATGTGTAGAGGAAGTGGACATGGATATTGGCTGGGGGCTAAGAGCTGATCCTGGTTTTGGTTTTAGCTTCACTCTAACTCACATGTGGACCCTGAGTCTTTTTCTCTTCCAGGGCCTCAGTTTCTCCATCTGTAAAATGCAGAGAGTTGGATCGAACAATTGCCAAGACACTTCCAGCTGGAACATTCTCTGAACCTGGGAGTTGCTTTCTTGACCTGGACACCATTTCACTGTCTCATGAAGTCTCTGTTAAATAAACGTTTAGAAAATCTTTCAGTTCGTTGTTGATGAATATCACTATTCATTAGCCACTCCTCAAGAATCTTCTACATAGGAGAAGAGAAGGGACAACATACTTGAAAGTCAAAAATATGGTGGGCAGTCAGCAGACTCGCCAGCCTGTTGGGCCCCTTTTCCCATGTGAGGACAGAATTAGGGCTGTGCAACTCAGGGATATCACCTGCATGCTACCTCAAGCCAGGCATCCTCAAATCACAGACTGTAAGTGTGCTATGGCTCATAGAGGGGATTGGTTTCCCCAGGAGGACGTAAAGCTGATTTAAGACGTGGGTCTTTTAGTCCAGTGACCGTTTTATCAAATTACATCACTCGTAAGTCAACACTCCTGGCATCTCTTCACTGTACAATGAAGGAGAGACTAAGAGGGCCTTTGAGATTCCCTTTGACTATGTTAATTTACAATTCCTTGAATCATAGAAGACCCATAGAAGCTGGGGTTAGAATCTAGGTCAGCATGGCTGGTGTCCAAGGTCCTGAAAGACGGTGAGGGCCAGTCCCTACCAACAGGCCGCCACAGCCAAGGGGAAAAGGACACAATTAAGAGCTGCACTCCATCCACCCCAGAATCGTTATTCCTACTATCTCATCAGACTTCTGGTGCTCTCCCCACCAAGCCTTGAAAACCATATATGATGACAAGGGCCTTTGGGAGACAGGACAGCAGTGGTGAATAATGGGATAGCTCTATTTTCTCTCTGATGAGGCACTGAGGCTGTGTCTGTCCTAGGCTTGGGTGGTCCAGCAAAAAGGATGCTAGAGCCAAGTTCTCTTCATCAGCTTTGATATCTTCATATGATTTGGGGGAGGATGTTTTTGGGTCCAGTAAACGGAGCACTCACATGTGATGGTCAAGTTATTACCCAAGACCTTTAATGGGCTGGCTGGCTGTCAGGACCCTGAATGAGCAGCTATAGCCAACAGGGTGGGAGGCCAAGAGTGTGGAAGAGATGGGTCAGGAAGGGCAGGAGAACCCTGGTTCAGACCCACCACTGGAGAACAGGTCAGCAGCAGGGAGGATAGATTTGAGGAGGCTCTACCTGATGATATCAGCCCCTCTTCCAATTCAGTTTTACACATAGTCACTGAGCACTCACTGTGCTAGTCAGCTTACAAGTGTATTTTCATTTAATTCATTTCAGGGACCCAATAAAGAGCGCAACATTATCACCATTTACAACTAAGTAAATGCAGCCTGAGTGGTGGAGAGACTTGCCCACGCTCTCTCCGGTTGGGTGTGGCAGAAGTGAGGTTGGAAATAACCTCTGTGTTCCTGTAACATCCGCACTATTCCACAGCAAACACCCCCATCCTGACCTGATTGCAGAGGGAACAGGGCTGGGCTTGGCTGAAGAGAGTGAGCAGGGAGGTGCTGAGCCTCTTCCCGCCGGCTGACTTTTGGGCAGACACAGCATTGAATCAGGATGGCATGGAAGCCAATTCCTGGGAGAAGGGGTAGTGTGTCCTGGCTGGCATCTCATGGTTGGCATCAGCTCTAAGTGCCCTTTGGGGAGAGTGATTTGGGAATATCCACTGATCAGTTCATCAAAGGAAATTGACTGTCAGATCATCCTCGGCCCTTAGGCCAGGAGGCTTGAACACTGACTCAGCTCCCAGATGAGTCTGGGACACCGGGCACCTTTCTCTTGAGACCATGTGGTTCCTTGTATAAACAAGAGCATTTTTTGAGCACCTACTTCACTTATTTAACAAATACCTATTGAGTGTCCACTAGGTGCTGGGCTCAGTGACCACACAAGGCCGGCAATGACAGAGATGGGCCAGCTGGACCCCGGATTTGTTCACTGTGGTTGCTGTCTCTGTCTCCCCTTTAGTGCTCCGGCCCTTCCTGCTGCTCAGCTTCAGGCACTGCTTTCCCCACTCCTCATAGCTGGTCTTTGGCCTTTTAGTCTCTGTGGAGCTGGGGCTGGTGGATTAGGGGAGGGAAACAAACAAGCACATAGGAGACAAGTCACATAGCCATGTGGGGATCTTCCTGTTTCTTCCTCTAAGAAATGACAAGTTTAACTCAAATGAATTCAAGTGCAGTTCATACCTGAGGAAGAAAAAGGAGTTGGTTAGACTCAGTTTCTCGGCCAGTCTCTCACGCCTGGTATTAATCTACTCATCAGCTTCGTTCATAAGGAGAAAACATGCTTTTCCAGAAGTTTTCTAACGGAAAATAAATGCCTCATTAAGTGAAACATATTAACCTGAGAACAGCATTGATGCCAGACGGACTAATGAATGTCATTACAGGGAATGCGCAGTAGTCCTCAGAGGGACCAGCCATGAGGAATTCTCTGCAAACGCGCCCAGCTATTGTGCAAGGGACAGAATCACAGAGGGAGAGGAAGGGATGGGGATGGGAAAGGAGCTGGTGTGGAGCTGCAGTCGTCCCTGGGGGTGATGAATTCCATCATCTTTATATGATGTGACGGTGCATGGCCAAGGGAGGCACCATGAGTGACATGACTGGTTGTAGAGTCCAAGAGGAGGGCTCTGGCTTAGCCTCTACAGGGGAGGAAGGGCATGAAGGTCAGAGTTTGGGCATCAGGACACAGGTTCTACTCTCAGGTCATCACATCACAGAGGATGAGATTCAGTTCCAGCCAATCTTCACTAAGCCGAACACTGCACTGGGCACTTGCACATGCAACCCTCACAGAATCCCAGGGAGACAGACCTTTGGCCCAGGATTACAGATGGGGAAACTGAGGCTCAGAGGAGATAAATGGTCAGCAGTGTGTGGGTGAGAGAGCGGAGGCTGAGACCCAGGCTGGCTGACCCTGGTGGAGGTTTACCCTCCCAGCCCCGCCCTGCCTCTCCCTCCTGGTGGTCTGTCTTCAGGGCCCTCCCCTCCCTCCTCCAGGACCCTGTGAGACCTCAACTACAGCTGTGCTGGGAAGAGCTCTCTCCATGGCCACACAAGCCCACTGAGGTGTACAGCAAATCACAGGGCTTGGGGGCCAGGGAGACCTTGGTTTAAATATGTCCCAGAATACACCTGCCATGAGCCCTGGGCCAAGTTAGTGCTTGAGTCTCAGTTTCTTTACCAACAAAATGGGAATGGGTACTGCCACCCCACAGGCTTTCTGTGATGAGCAAATGAACTAGTAAATGTAAAGTTCCTGACCTCAGTAGGTGCTCCTACTGTGTGCTGGGCTCCTGGTCATCCAGCCAGATCTCGCCCCGGGGGAAAGGTTCAACTAAGCCCAGGGGAATGTGAGGAGCAGACTGCTCTCCTGTCTATCAATTAGAGGCAGCCTCATGTCCCACAACAGATGGACACTCCTTGAGGACCCAGCCTGTTCTAGGTACCATATGGAATATGGAGATGACCTTGCATGGCCTCCCAAACCAGGGAATTTACATATGAATGAGGGGGATGACCCAAGGGCATTGGAGAGAGTTCAAGGATAGGGGCAGAGAAGACTGGGAAGGATCTGAGACAGAGGCAGGGCCACTGGGACTGGCACAGAGAGAATCCGGGCATGGCATGGAGGAGGTGGCTTTTATATACAGGTGTTGGATAAGCCAGCCTTCTCTTGCGGTCAGAAGCAGTAGGACTCTATTTCAAGGTCCAGGGCAGCTGGAGGCCTGGTCCAAGCTTGAGGTAAGCAGAGAAAACATAGAAATTCATGTATTTAAAGACTCTATGTCTATCACTTCATTTATTAACAAGGGACTGGACATTCGTGTTCATAATTTTATTTATTTCTAACAAATAATCTCTGAGAGGTGGGTAGGTGAGGAAACTGAGGCTCAGAGCTGTTGAGTGGCTGCTGCAGGGTCATATAGCTCCTAAGAGCTGAATTTCACACCCACATCTGCCTGACCACAAGGGCCATGATGTCCCCACTGGCCATGGTGCCTCTCACGTCAGCAGGTCCAGCTGGACAGCGTTTGCTTCCCCTGCAGGCCACAGACATCCAGAACATGTTTGCTGCTGGCCCCTCCCCACCTCCCACCCTGGTTTGGCTCTAAGGTACATCTCATGGGCAGGAGACTTGAAGACCCATGACCTCTTCCCAGCCTTGTGTGGAGAGGCAGGCCCTGCCGCCACGTGTCAGCACAAGCCCCAGGGACCTACGAAAGACCGCTGCTTACCTCTGATTACGAGCCTGTGCTCCCACTGTGTAGAGCGAGCACAGCTGTTCACGGTGGGTGTGAGTGCCCCTCCCTCCGAGCACCTGCTCTCTCCTCAGGCGGGCTCTGGGCATTGTGGCTGAGCACCGTGGCTGCAGCTTAATCGCAGGTTGGGGTACTTTATATGCTGAATGGCACAAATTCTGGGTGAAATGCTATGTTTAACCCGGCTGTAATGATTCATTTAATTTTCATATTTCCTCTATGCTTTTTTGGTGGCAGCTTCTTTGTCTTATTCACCATCCGTTCTTCTGGGCCTGGCACATGGAGGAGGCACATTTGAAACGTTTGTTGAGTGGTTGAACAAAGGACACCCTGAGGAGGGAAATGCGTTTACTAACTCAGTTGTAGTTTCTTTGGGCAGGGAAGAACACCTGTGGGATTTCAGGGACAAAGATGGTGGAGAAGATCAGTGAGGAGAGTCAAGGTATTAGATGAAATACTGCAAGGCATATCCTGAGTCCAATAGTTATGCAGTGAGAGAGGTGTGGCGTATTCGTTAGCTGATACCGCATCACAAACCACCCTCAGGTTTTTAAAAAAATATATTTTATTGATTTTTTACAGAGAGGAAGGGAGAGGGATAGAGAGTTAGAAACATCGATGAGAGAGAAACATCCATCAGCTGCCTCCTGCACGCCCCCTACTGGGAATGTGCCCGCAACCAAGGTACATGCCCTTGACTGGAATCGAACCTGGGACCCTTCAGTCTGCAGGCTGATGCTCTATCCACTGAGCCAAACCAGTCAGGGCACCCTCAGGTTTATTAACATAGAATAATAAGCATTTCTTTAGCTCAGAGTGTGTAGGTAAGCTGGGTACTTCAGCTGATCTGGGGTTGATTTGATCACATGGGGCACACTCAGCTCCTGCAGTTAGCTTGTGGATTGGCTGGGGCCCCCTGGTTTAGTGTGGCCTCAGCTGGGATGGCTCAATGCTGCTTCATGTGGCTTCATCTGACAACAGGTCAGCCCAGACTTGTCTTCATGGTGAAGATAAAGTTCAAAAGAAGGAGTGAGGGCACACAAGGTGTCTTAAGGCATGGGCTGGTATATTGACCATATATATATTTTTAAAAAATTGAATTTATTGGGATGACATTGTTTAATAAAATTATTTAGGTTTCAGGTGCATAATGGTATATATTCTTATCTTCTGGATTCTTGATGTTCTGGCATTGGGACCTTGGTCCCAGAGAAACTTCTTCTCCTGGGGCTAATTCCTAGTTATCACGATTCCCCTGTAAAAACCAATCAACCCAGAACTCCCCCCACCTCTAACTCTCATATACCAAGTCACTATTCCTCCTGCCCTAAATGATCCCAGAGCCAGTTACCAGATATCTAGGCACCACCCCCGCAGCCAGAGCCTATTGAAATCATTCAAACTCTCCAATCCTAAGGTTACTCAGCATACCTACATCACCCTGCCCATCCCTTCCTGTGGGAATGCTAATAGAAGTTCCACCACACTATCCCCTCCTCTACCCCGCCCCCATCCTGGTGCTTCCCCAGGTATCTCTGTGTGGTGTGTGGTGTCTCTGTGTCCAGAGATCTGTGAGCATAAACTTCTTCCTTAATAGCAATCATTTCTCTGTCTGCGTGTCTGACCATACCTGGTTAAAAAATCCGGGGTACATTTTAAAACAGCTGAGAACTGGTACATCACTCCTCCCACCTTCTATGGGCCGCAGCAAGTCGCACGGTCAGTCTAGATTCAAGGGTTGAAGGAGCAGACCTCACCTCTCTATGGGCAGAGAAGCAGTCACATTGCAAAGGGCAGGATACAGACAGACAAGTATTGTGGCCATTTCCAATAAAATTTTCACCCAAGTTTTAATATTTTATTACTTACCGTTTATATTCCTTATAAAAACTTTTATCAAACTAGGAATAGAAGGGAATAAAGAGCACCTATAAAAACACAGCAGATAACATCACACTTAATGGTGGAGGATGATATTCCACCCCTCAGACCCGGAACAGGGGAAGGATGTCTCTTCGCCTCAACATCTGCCCTGTTCACCGTTGTACTTAAGGGTCTAGAGAGTGCAACAGGCATAAAAAGAAATTAAATGCATCAATATTGGAAAAATAATTAAAACTTTAGTTGTAGACAACATGATCATCCACATAGAAAACACAGGAGAATCTATAAGTTATTAGAACTAATAAGTGAGTTTAGCAGGGTTACAGGCTAAAAGATCAATGTAGAAGAATCAATTATATTTATATTTACTAGTAGTGAACAATTAGAGATTAAAATAAAAATACCATTTACAACGGCATCAAACATTTTAAATATTTAGGGATAAATCTGACAAAAGATGCATAAGACCTATATACTGAACTGAAAAAAAAAAACCATTGCTGAGGGAAATTAAAGAAGATCCAAATAAATGGAGAGATATATGTTGCTCGTGAGTCATGGGGCCTAATATTGATGTGTCAGTTCTCCCCAAATTGATCTCTGGGTCCACTCAACCCAATAAAAAGCCCAATAGGTTTTCTTGGTAGAAATTTGCAAACTGGTTTTAAAATCTATATGGAAATGCAAAAGACCTAGAATAGTCAAAACAACTGTGAAAAAGAATAATATACTTGGAGGATGAACACTGCCTAATTTCAAACTTGAAAAGTGAAAGTAATAAAACAGTGTAGTATTGGTAATAGTTAGAAAGATCAATGGAACAGAATAGAGTGTCCAGAAACAGACCCGTAGATATGTAGACAACTGATTTTTGATCCAAGTGCAAAGAAAATTTAGTAGAGAAATAGTTTTCAACAAATGGTGCTGGCACAATTGGGTGTCTATATGCAAAAAGTGAGCTCCAGTTCATACCATCCACCACATAAAAACTGAACTCAAAATGGATTATACACTGAGTGGCCAGATTATTATGACCACCCCATCAGGACTTCATTGACACTTCCAAAAATACTGAATATTGAAAACTTCCTAAACAAATACTCTCAAAGTTTTATTATTATTATTTGCATAACTAATTCACTTCATTGTACTGATGGGGTGGTCATAATAATCTGGCCGGTGATAATAATCTGGCCACTCAGTGTACATCTAAATATAAATCCTAAATTAAATAACTTGTACAATAAAGTGGAGGGGAAAATCCCTGTGACCTTGGGTTAGGCAAAGCTTGCGTAGATATGACACCAAACCCGGGATCCATAAATGAAAACATTGATCAATTGGAGTTAATAAGAATCAAAAACTTCTGCTCTTCAAAAGATACTAAAATGATTAAAATACAAGCCATAGACCGGGAGAAAATATTAGCAAAGCATCCATCTGATGAAAGATGAATATCTAGAGTATGGAAATAATGCTCAAGACAAATAACCAATAAAAAATAGACAAAGGATGTGAACACTTCATCAAGAAGATACAGGAATGACAGATACACAAGCACATGAACAGATGCTGGACGTATTAGCGATTAGGAAAACAGATCAGAACCACCATGAAATGCCTCTGCAGACCGAGGGCATTAGAATGGCTACAATTAGAAAGATGGCTCGGATTAGGTTTTGTTGAGGATGCGGAGGAACTAGAACTCACACAGCACTGGTGGGAAAGTAAATGGTGCAACCAATTTAGAAGAGTTGACAGTTTCTTACAAAGTTAAACACTTACCATAGGATCCAGCCCTTCCACTCCTAGTTATTTACCCAACAGGAGCTTAATGTTCATAGGACTTTAACCATTCTAGCCTCCAACTAGAAACAGCCTAAATGCCCATTAGCAGCTAATGGATGAGCACATTTGGCCTATTCACATAATGAAATTCTACTCAGCAATAAAGAAATACCTTCTTTTTGTTGTTGTTAATCCTTATCTGAGGATATTTTTCCATTGATTTTTAGGGAGAGTGGAAGAGAGGGAAAGACAGAGAGAAACATTGATGTGAGAGAAACACTTCAATTGGTTGCCTCCTGCACAAGCCCTGACCAGGGCCCAGGCCAGGGAGGAGCTGCAACTGAGGTACAGGCCCTTGACTGGAATCGAACTCTGGACCCTTAGGTCTGCAGACAGATGCTCTATCCACTGAGCCAAACCAGCCAGGGCAATAAAATAACTATTGACACATGCAACAATGGATGAATCTCAGAATAATGACACTGACACCAGATACAAAGGACCACATTGCTATATGATTCTATTTACATAAAATTCTCAAAGATGGAAACTAATCAATAGTGACAGGGAGCAGATTCACGCTGTCCAGGGATGAAGATGGGACGGGGAGGCAGGGAAGGGCAGGGGACGGGACTATAACGGAGCATGTGAGGCTTCTGAGCGGGATGAATACACTCACGATCTTGATTGCAGCGATAGTTGCAAGGATGTATACTTACGTCAACCTTATCCAAATGCACATTTAAATACATGCAGCTTATTTTATGTCAATTATACCTCAATAAAGTGGCTTTAAAAAGTCTTGTTATTCAGATCTCCAGCTGCAGTGCAGGGGGGAGGTTTCTGACGGGCGTCAGGCGAACAGGGGGGTGAATAAAGGAAAATTCACCCAGTCGGCCATGACCGACCCTGTGTCTCTGCAGGTGTGTCCTCATTCAGGAAGAGTGGGCAGAAAAGATCAGAAACTGGGTCCAGGGCCTGCTGCTCCCTCCCCTGGATCACTGCAAGGACGGGAGCTCTGTCAGAGGGGCTGCTGTGGTGAGGAATGCTGACGGAGTGGGGCTGGAGGGCCTGGGGGTGGGACATCTGTGGGGGGAAGAGAGCGTTATCTCCAAGTACAGTACGGTCCACCACGTGCAAGAGAAAGCGGATGCCCTCAGAGTGGCCAGAAGGAAGGACTTTGCAACATTCACAGCTTCCCAGAGATGGACTGGGCTACTTTAAGAGGTGGTGAGCTCCTCATCCTTGGGGATGTGCAATCAGGCGATGGAGGGAGGTGTAATGGGGAAGTGCTCAGGCTTTGGCATCAGACAGACCTGGATTTGCCTTGCAACTTGGGTGTTTCAGGACAAGGGACTTCCCCCCTTTGAGCCTCAATTTCCTGATCTGTAAAGTGGGACCATAATACCATCTAGGGGCCAATGGACTGTTATGAGTCTTAACTGAAGTAACTCATAAAGCACCCATGTAGGGCCAGGCACATATAGGATCCCATATAAGTGGCTGGACGCTGATGTCATTGTGCTGGGGCTCTGTCACCAGGTGAGGTGCTGGCTATCACCCTTCATCACTCTGAGCTTTGGGAACCAACCCCATCATTTATCTCTGGGAATTAATGACATGGCCTTCCTCCTCCTTGCTCTCCCCCTGGTCCCTCTCTCTCTAGAAATGGTCTCTGCTGGTTCACCCCCCTCTCTTACCCCCAACCCGGCCTTCCTTTTCCCAGTAAACTGTGGCATGGAGGGGACATCAGGTCTCCTTGCTCCCGATGCCCGTGTGTGTGTGTGTGTGTGTGACTGAGTCACACTAGGAGGGACTCCTGGAGCCACAGATTCACAGATATAATGACAGTCTTTGGGGAGCAAGACCCCTCTCCAGGGAGTGAGCTGCGAGGTGCCTCCTCTGTCTACCACACAGGGCTGGCTGGCTGCTCTCTTAATCCTCCTCCTTGGTCTCCAAAATAAACTGTAATTTCAGGCAGAGGAAAAAGAAAAGGCGCATAAAGCCTTGTTCCAGGGCTCCCGGCAGAGTTATCATTTCTTGGTCTTAGCCAAAGGCCCCCTCCATGAGCGATGGGCCACTTAGCTCTTGTTAATGGGTCTAACTTCCACAGGCCTTAAGTGTTTCCTTGAAATTGATCTTCCAGTGAAAAGTAGGCGTGGGGGACATGAAATAACCATCAGAGAGCCTTAAATGAATTACACTTTATCAGGAGGAGAAAAACAATGCGCTGGAAACAGGGCGACCCGGGGAATGAGGGCTGTCGGGGCTGGAGCCGGGAGGGCGGCCAGGAGAAGGCCCCAGGCCTGCGTGCCTGCTGCTGCTGCTGAACTTGTCTTGTCACAGTGACTGCATTTGCATTCCAGAGGGGGATGCCATGTCTTGGATCATTTTCTCTGCTCTGTGATGTGATGTTTCCTGCTCCCATCCCCACCCCAGCTCTGGCCCCACCAGGAGAGAGGGTGTCTGAGTCACTCTCCTTGCCTCTGGGGCATGGATGACGGCTGGGCCTGGAGAGGGGAGGCAGAGGGGGTCCAGCTCTCTCCTCAACCCTCCTCCCTCCCCCCATCCTCTGCCTTTTGCCTCCTGGGCCACATGGGCTGAGGAATGAGCCCTGAAGACCCTGGGCAAAGGGGATTCAGGGACTCAATTCTCAGACGGGAGAATTGAGATTAGCTCCCTCCTCCCCCACACAAGGGCCTAAGAAGGGGGATGCATTTTCAGCGGTTCTCAACCTGTGGGTCACGACCCTTTTGGCGGTCGAATGACCCTTTCACAGGGGTCGCCTAAGACCATCCTGCATATCAGATATTTACATTACGATTCATAACAGTAGCAACATTACAGTTATGAAGTAGCAACGAACATAATTTTATGGTTGGGCCACAACATGAGGAACTGTATTTAATGGGCCAGAAGGTTGAGAACCACTGACTTAGATGCTCAGTTAGCAAACATTAGCTGAGGGCCAGCCTGCGCCCGGCTCTGTGTCAGGTTGGAGACTCGCGCAGGGCGAGTCCTGGTCCCTGCCTTCCCTCTGTGCACAGCGAGGCCACATCGGCCTCTAACCGGCTCATCCATCATCTTTGTCCCATCACCTTGTATATGTTCCCTTAGTGCGTGTCACCACTTCACTGGATGTGGCTGTGTGTGCTACTCTCCGTCTCTCGTGTGGAATGTCCGCTCCACAAGGAGGGCTTTTCCTGTCCTCCTCAGAGCTGTGTCCCTGCGCCTGGAACAGCTCCTGGCATGTAGGGGATGCTGCGTTGTGTGAGTGAATGTTGTTGGATGTGCTCTAATGGAAGGAACAGGAAGCAGGGCTGCAGGTGTCCTCAGCGGGCAGCCTTCCTTGGTATGTGAGGGCCAGTGCCCAGGGGACATGGGTGGGGCACCCACAGGGTCTCCTACAATCCCTGAGAACATCCTGTGCATGGAGCACCGGGGCTCAGAACCCGCAAACTCTAGCCTCCCATGACCGATGACAACCAGCCCCACCAGAGACAAATGTGTCCCCGCCCTGCTGCTGGGACACGCGGACCTGCAGGGCCACCGCTTGCCCCAGTCCCAGGCCCAGCGCAGAGAGAGGGCTCGGCTGGGGCTCTGTGCTGTCTCGGCCCTGGGCCTCTGCTCTCTGCCTAGAGTGGGCTTTCTGAGCACCAGCCAGGCAGGGGGTCAAGTGGGCAGATGAGGCTTGGAACCCAGGGAAAAGGCAGGGGTGGAGCGAGGATGTGTGGTGGGAGGGGTCAGGGTACCAGCTGAGAACGGAGAGGGCAGCGCGAAGCGCCAGCGTCTCAGCTCCTGGAGCCTCCGCGCTCCACAGGCCTTCCTGGCACAGCTCCGTGGGCAGTGAGACAGGCAGGCACACAGACAAGATTAGCACTCTAATGGGCATTTGACCAGTGGGGGTGCTGGGAGGCAAAAGTGCAGGTGGCAGCCTGGGCCAGGTTGGCAGAAAGGATGGGGGAGACCTTCCCATGGAAGGGAGTGGCCAGAGGGAGAACCACAAGGGGTTCCAGGGCAGCAGGCAGGGGCCCTGCAAGGAAAAGTGGGGGCAGCAATTGTACAGTGAGGAGCGGGTCCCCCAGCTGCTGCTGAAGGAGTTGGATGGTTTCAGCTGGTGCCCAGGGCTCCCTCTGACAGGCACGTGCCCAGCCTGGCCTGCATAGTAAATTCTGAGACGGGGGCTGCTCGAATACTCCCTGCACTGGCCTGGGCCTGGACCAGAGAGAGAGGGAGATGGAGCCCTGTTTATGAAGCGTCTCCTAGGAGCCTGTGAGTTGAATCCATGATCCACTTAATCTTCCACATTATCCTCAGGGAAAATAGGCTCGGTGGGGCCCATCTTCAGAGGGGAAGGTGGAGGCTCAGGGAGATGCCCCAACAAATGAACATGGAGGAGGGGGCTCTGAGGAGGGGAGGCCGAGACCCTAGGGCTCCTGGGACTTGGATGTGCCTGCCCTGGGGCCATGGGTGGTGCAGTTCTAGTCCAGGAGGCCTGCACTTCCAACAGCTCCTGGCTGCTGCTGCTGCTGCTGTCCACAGAGCAGGCTGCGTAGCCAGGGCTGCTGGAGGCCGCCCTGCTTGTGCCCTGATGTAACAGTGTGTACTGAGGGCCCCTATGCGCGGGGCGCTGGGACATGGTGGTGAGCAGATGGGCTCGTCCCTGCCCTGTGGAGCCCACAAGCCGGCTGAGAACACAGACAGGGACAAGCCAGTGGGCATGTGCTTTATTTATTTACTTTTTGGCAATTGATAGAGAGGAGACTGAGATCTACGGAGAGAGAAGGAGGCCATTTTCCCCACTTTGCAGGTGAGGGAGCTGGGAGTCAGAGAGGTTAATGAACGACACCGCCAGTAAGTGGCAGAGCAGGATGCAGACCTCGCAGCCCGATCCCCGAGCCTGTGCACTCACCCCATTGTCCACGCAGGGGGAGCCTCAGTGTCTGAACTCCTCTTTCCAGGGAAGTGCAGTGGGCGGCGGGGGGGGGGCGGGGGGGCTGCCTAGGGGGAGCAGAGGGAGGTCACATGCCAAGCCTGGGCAAAAGGCAGCGGGAGACTGGCCTGCAGGCCTCAGAAGGCTCAGTTATCAGACAGTGAAGAGAAGGGGCTGGAGTCCCAGCCTCAAGAGCTAAACAGGAAAGCTGCTAACGTAAGGGCGCGGAGGGGAGCAGTTGGCCCTTCCTGAGCACCTGCATTGCCCAGGTGCCTTCATCCTCCCTCCCCTCGGGGTTGCCTTTGGATGTCAAAGCCAAGGCTGCATGCTCACAGTCCTCTTCCCACAGCAGCTCTGCTGACTTTGTCAGTGGGTCTCTCCCTTCCCTGCTCTCAGTCTACGACTGGGGCTGCACCGCAGCTCAGCGGCGGGCAACGTGCCAAGGCTTAAGCCAATCTGTAAAATGGATTTCTCCAGCCGTAGTACTTTGCTCAGAGAGGGCACAGGACCCGTTGGAATTAATGAGCTGCATTAGGGCTTTTACTGGGGCTTCTGAGAACAGCTCTTGCTCTTTGCCACTGCATTTGAACCTGAAAGCTCACAGTCTACAGCTGTTGCCACCTTCTCAGGTGTAGCCCGAGAAGGAAGACAATTTGTGAAGGAGAAATGGAGAGAAGCCAGGTCTTTGGTGAATCGCTGGAGGCCCCTTCAAGCTGAAACCAAGCCTAGCATTGAAGATTTCCACGGCATGGTCAGTGGATTCCCCCTTTGCTTAAGCGAGTTTGGGTTGAGTTTTCTGACACGTAAAACAGAGGAGAACCCTAACTGGTTCACAGACCCACACAAAGGGGCTCCCGTAGGAAGATGGCTTAGTGGAAGGGCAAGGAGCCCCCTCAGACCTCAACTGTAGAAAGTACAGCGGGGTCCCAGGGCCTGGAGGTCACTGGACAGGGATGCTCCCTGTCTCTCTGGATCAGCAGGATGACTCATCTCCTGTTCCCTCTGCTCTTCTTCCTTTCTGCTGTAGACTGGCTTCTCTCCTCGCTTCCCACTCAGCATGGCCACGCCAAGATGATGGCCTCTGCCCCTGAGCTACCTGCTCTTCCTGCTGGCTGCCCACAGCTTAACACTCTGTCCCCATGTTCCAAACTTGGATGCGTGGGGGAGGTCTGATCACTTGTCCAGGTGTCCACCTCAATACTGTTAATAAGCTAAGGGTTGTTGCTGGTGGTGGTGGTGGTGGTGGTGGGAGGAATGACATCAGAGTTGTGGGCTGAGCAGGAAGGGATGGATCAGGAGAAAAATAATCAACATTTCTGAAAAGATGGAAGTGATAGTCCTTATTTTTCAGATGAGGAAACTTGAACTCAAAGAGGTACAGTGAGTTACTAAGGATCACACAGCTTGCAAGCTGTAGAAATCACGATTAATGGGTTCAGCTGGACTCCAAACTCCTATCCTGAATCCCTCCTGCTTTCACCTCTTCCTCCATCTGCTCCTCTCACCTGCCACTTCCTGCCGGGCCAAGCAGAGAGGAAGAAAATGGGGAGAAAATGACTTCCCTGAGAGGAGAGATAATGGGGCGGCTCCCGGGGCCCTCAGGAGTGAAGACCGTCATTGCGCCCTCAGTACCTGGGCGTTTGCAGATCCCACAGAGCCCTGTACCTGATGCCCAGGTTGCCCCAGTTCTCCTTCCAGACCAGGCCTGAGGAAGCCAGCGCACTTGAATTGCATACTCAATTATTCACACGAGTAAGAATTTAATTAAAATTTCATGGTAGTCATTGTATTTTTTATTTTTTTTATGTTTTATTTTTCAATTACAGTTGACATTCAATATTATTCTGTATTAGTTTCAGATGTACAGCATCGTGGTTAGATAATCATGTAGTTTACAGAGTGGTCCCCAGATACTTCAAGTACCCACCTGGTCCCACACACATTTATTAAGATATAATTGAGTGTATTCCCTATGCTGTAATTTACATCTCGGTGACTATTCTATAACTACCAATTTGCACTTCTTAATTCGTTCAGCTTTTTCATCCAGACCCCTCCCTTCTGTCAACCCTTAGTCTGCTCTCTGTATCTATGCCTCTGTTTCTATTTTGTTTGTTTATTTTTCTTTAGGTTCCATATATAAGTGAAATCATACCTATTTGTCTTTCTCTGACTTATTTGACTTAGCATAATACCCTCTAGGTCCATCCATGCTGTCACAAAAGGTAAGACTTCATTTTTTTTATGGCTGAGTAGTATTCCATTGTCTATATGTAGCACAGCTTTTTTATTCATTCATCTATTGATGGGCACTTGAGTTGCTTCCATATCTTAGCTATTATAAATACTGCTGCAATGAACATGGGGGTGCATATATTCTTTAGAATTAGTGTTTTGGGTTTCTTTGGATATATTTCTAGAAATGGAATTGCTGGGCCATACACAATTCTATTTTTAATTTTGGGGGGAAATTGCCACACTGTGTTCCATAGTGGTTGCACCAATCTGCATTCCCACCAACAGTACAGGAGGGTTTTCCTCTTCTCCACATCCTGACCGACACTTGTTTGTTGATTTACTGATGATAGGCATTCTGGCAGGTGTGCGATGATAACTCATTGTGGTTTTGATTTGCATTTCTCTGATGATTAGTGATGTTGAACTTTTCATATGTCTATTGGCCATCTGTATGCCCTCTTTGGAGAAGTGTCAATTCAGGTCATCTGCCCAATTTTTAATTGGGTTGTTTGTCTTTCTGGTGTTGAGTTGTCTGAGTTCTTTATGAATTTTGGGTACTAACCCCTTATAGGATTTATCATTGGCGAATATCTTCTCCCACTCAGTAGGTTGTCTTTTTGTTGTTTTGCTGATGGTTTCCATTGCAGTGCAAAACCTTTTTAGTTTGATATAGTCCCATTTGTTTATTATTTTCTTTTGTTTCCCTTACCCCAGAAGATTGGCAGCCATTGCATTTTACTCAAACAGCTGATGGCCTTGCATTTTTGCCTGAGTCCAGCAGTCCCACCGTGGAGCAAAGCCTTTCAACCTCCACACATCCGTTTTGATAACAAGCTCTCCTGTGGTTGCCACAAAGTCCAAATCAGGACAGGCCTCCTGCAGACACAGCACAGCAGTGACTGTGGGCTAAACAAGGCCCTCTCAGGATCCGGGCTGGGCGTCTGCCAGCCACGCGGCCCCAGCCTCCGGTTCCAGGAGACGATCTCTGACGTTTACTTGGCATTGATTCCAGGTAAACAATGGCCAGGAAGGATTTAGAAAGGGGGTTGCAGTGCAGGCTGTACTTGGAGGTTCTTGAAAACCACATCCCTGCAGACAGGGCAGTGGGAGGCAGGGCCCTATGTGTACCCCCTTCAGGGTTCCCATGGTCAGGTGGGTGACCTTGGGCAGTGACTTAACCTCTCAGACCCTCAGTTTCCCCACATGAAGTTAGAGCTGATGAAGCCTCCTTCACAGGTGGTTGTGAGAGTCTCGGGGCAGGGCTGTGGGAAGCTGTCATCATGGTGCCTGCAATGCAGTAGGTGCTCAGATAAGCGGGCCCTGACTTGAGTTGGATGCACAGACCACTTTTTATCTGGGTGGGGGTGTTGCTGGGGAGCCCTGGCTTTCAGCCCTCACCTGTCCCATCGCTGATCCTCTGAGGATGTCCTGGCACCACTTGGCAGTGGGAAGGTGGGTCCGCATTGAGGTGGACCAGATGTGGATACTCAGGAATGTGAGCAATAGATTTTCTTGCCCAAATAGACAATAAGGCTTTGGGGGAAACCCTGCCACAGTTGACAGGAAACAAGAGTCAGCATTTAGAGAGAGACTGGGGCAGGTGAGAGGTGGCCAGAAAGCTCATCCAGGCCTTCCAGCAACAAAGCGGAACACAGGTGTGTCCTGCAGGCAGAGCTCCACCCACCGTGGGGGCTGGGAGTAGGAGATGAGGGGAGAACCTGACTCAGGGTGAAGAAGGGCATCCCTAAGATTTAATTAAGGGACCAGGGCCCCATCTCAGAGGTCAGCTCAGGCCTGGAACCAGGATGCCACAGACACTGCCTTGCCCATCATATCCCTTCTGCATCCACCTTTGCAGGACCTGTTGGTGGAAGGAGAACTGAGAAGATCTGGGGTATAACGGGTGTTTAGCATGGTGTAGACTCTGGGAGAAAGCAAGGATCCCATAGGAGGCACTGCTTAGGACTGACTGTCATAGAGAATCAGAAAGAAGAAAGTTGTAGGAGGTGGGGTGGGGGGGGGGAGTGGAGAGTGTCCTGGGGAGGGAACAGGTCTAATCCTGGGAGGATACCATGGCAGAGTAAAGGGAACAGCCGGACTCAGTACTGGGAGTTCTGGGTTCTGGGCCCGATTCAGTCTCCAGACCACTGTGTGACTGGGGGCAAGTCACTTGGCCTCTCTGGGCTCAGTCTGCACATCTGCAGAACAAGGTCGTTTCTAAGACTCCGTTCCCGAACCTTGACTCTGGGGTTCTGTGTAATTGCCCTCCCCACCCCCACCTTAAATCTGACCAGTGGCTTCCCAGCTCAACCGCCTTTTGCCAGAAGGAGGCAAGTCAGCACCAGGAACCCACAGTGCTGAGTCGGCAGCCCTCAGGGTCACTGCGTGATGCCGGGTCTGGCAGTGACAGGGCTGCTCGCTTGGTTAGAGTTTCGGGACAATGTGCCCTCGCCCTTGGAGAGGCCATTATGGGGTGGTTTGTGCAGCTTCCTCCATGGGAGAGAAGACGATGGAGAGAAGGGGAACAGGAGATGAACCTGGCTCACCCCCCGAGGAAGAAGCTGACACAGCAAAGTTTTGTGCTGGTCTCAGCTTGGAGACGTACACACTGGAAGGGAGGAAGCCAGAAGGCTCCTCCATTTCCTGTGACAGGAGCCTCAGTGTAACCTGGCTTGAGTTCAGAAGAAATGTATTGGTTTTATGCCATTGAAAAGCTCAGGGAGGGGCCTTTCATTAGACCTCATTGCAGGGACTTGAACGATACCACCAGGACCTTCTCCTTCTTTTAGCATCTCTCCCCCATGCAAGGCCATGCTCAGGTCCTCCTTCTTGGTGGCCAGATAGTCTGGAGTCCAGCAGAGAAGAGAAAACTTCCCCAATAGCTGATCAGAAGCCCTGGGCTGACTCCCATTGGCTCCTATCCTGAACCAGTCTGGAAGGCCAGGGAGAGGGAATGTGGTGATTGGCTTAATCCAATCAGGGACCATCCTAGACTCTCAGGGTGAGGTTGACTCTCAGGGTGAGGTTGACCCAGCTAAAACTAACCTGAAATATGCTGAGCACAAATTTTGTGTAAAGGGTGCCAGGGTACTGGATGGCAGTAACCCACAGATATCCTCCACTGGGTTTGGGGTAGAGGACAAGAAAAGCAAAGTATGAAATGAAATCCAGAGGAATAGGTGGGGAAAAGCCCAATATCCGCAGAGCATGGCTGATCTAATTTCATCTTCTCAATAATCTAATGAGAGTGCAACTACTATGACCCTACATCTAGAATCCTATATTTTAGTGCTGGAAGGATCTTCAAAAGCACCTGGTCTGTCTATAGATAAGTTAACAGAGACCCAGAGAGGTTAAATGACTGTCTCAAGGTTACACAGCTCATTAGTAGAAGACCTAGGTCTTCCCAGGAGAGCTTGTCCTAGTGGGTGTCCATCTGCTCAGAGCTGTTGCTTAATTACCGTGAACTCTGCAAGGCACGCCTCACTCTCACCCAAATCAGGCAGGGCATCCTGTATGGGCCAGAGTCCACCCTGCACTGGGTGAGTGGAAAAATGGGTCTGTCATCACCTCTCTGAGTAGAAAGGTATCTTAGCAGATGTCCTGCTGGGTCCTGTTGGAGAGCTCTCTGAGGTCTTCACACTTCACACTCCCGATTGGTCCTGACGCTCTCCCCCCTGCCCCACCCCCATCACCTGACCTTGCCTCCCTGTGAAAGCAGAAACATTAACTCCAAGAGTATGAAAGATGGTGAGGCTCTTCATGATCTAGTCTGAACCTTACATCTTATAGGAGAGGAGACAGACCAGAGGAGGGGTATTCCAAGGCAGACAAGTGACCTGGTGGGAGGTCTCCTAGCTCCCTTCTAATGCTCTCCCACCACCCACTGGCCTTGCTGGCTGCACGCCCCCTGAGCTGCCATCCTTGTGGCCCCTGGCGGGGACCATCATCCATCTAGAAGCCTAAATACTTACACACTGACAGCCTCTCTCCCTTGAACAGTGTCACCCTTTTCGAGGTGTATCCATCCTCCTATTTAAGCGCGAGACAACGGGGGATCACTGAGCAGCTGGGGGTTTCCAAGGTCAGCTGCTGACCAGTTAGAGACCAGAACCAGCCCCAGCCTCCCTGTGTCCCAGGACAGAAGGCTTCAAAGAGTTGTCACTTTATCCTCCTTGATCTGGTGTCCCTGGGACTGCTGCCCTAGTTATCAATGCGGGAACGAGTCTCAGAGAGGCCCAGCCCTTTGCGGCCCCTCACACACTGGCCAGGGGTGAAGAGGGAGTAGGCCAGGTTTCCTGAAGTGCAGTCTGGTGCCCGGTCACCCCCGCATTGCCGCTCATACAGTTAGGAATGGCACTTCACCGAGAGTAGGGAACCGGACCAACAGAGGCATAGACAACCAGGGGTTTATTTTCTCACCTAATGAGTCAGTGGCTGGTGAAGGCCAGCAGCTCCCAGATGTCATGGGGCCCAGCCTCCTCCTCTATTTCCCTCGGCGTCCTCAGTATGTCCAGCTGCCCTGAGGTCACAGTTCGGCGGCTCTACTTGGGCCTTGGGTCCCACTTGGGACAGGCAGTGGGCAGGCAGCTCATGTTGGTCCAGCTGCTGCTGCCCTTCAGGGAGTTTCCCAGAATGCCTCATAGTATCCTCTGCTCCCATTTTGTCGGTGGGAACTGTGTCACATGACTGTCTGCAAAGGAACGAAACGTAATTTTTTTTAAATCCTCACCCGAGGATATATTTTCCATTGATTTTTAGAGAGAGTGGAGGGGAGAGGGAGAGACAGAGAGACACACTGATGTGAGAGAGACGCATAAATTGGTTGCCTCCGGTGTGCCCCAGACCAGGCCCAGGAACCTGCAACTGAGGTACGTGCCCTTGACCGGAATCGAACCCAGGACCCTTCAGTCTGCAGACCGACGCTCTATCCACTGAGCCAAACCAGCTAGGGCCACAATGTTTTAAGTAGGGAAATCGTTGTCCCTGACAATATAGGGGACGTGTTTGTATGAAGGAGGAGGCAGGTCACTATCAGTAGACCGCAGGCAGTCTCTGCCCCAGCACTGACAATCTCATGTTCACATTTGTTCCCTCCTCGGAGCGGCACAGGCACATTCACTGTGATGGGCAGTGAGGGGCTCAGCTGCTTGCGTAGACCCCATAGGAGTTGTTTGCTGAGCCCGCTAGAGCCCTGGGCCCTTGACCCCGAGCACCCCACAGCGCCCCAGATCTGTACTCGTGTCCCCCTTTGTCTGCTCTCTCTTCTCTGTCCCAATTCTCTGCCTTTCCAGCTCCTCAGCCCAGTCCAGGGAAGCACATCCTAGGGGACAATGGCTGATCTGGTTCTGGCACCACATTCAGGCTGAACCACATTTAAGCAAGTCTGCTTTGAGGTCCGAACTCAAACCAAGCCCTAGGGTTGCACTCCCTCTCTCACATCCTGCTGGTGGGCTGTTCATCGGGGTAACATTAGCGGAGGACATGCGGGCAGCGTCTATCAAAATTCACAGGATACAGACCTTTGTCTGAGCAATTTAACTTCTGAGACTCAATCATTCTGAAATACTCCGGAATACAGCGCTATGTAAGGATCTTCACTACGATGTTATTTGTAATAGCAAAATTGGAGAAATTTAAATGTCCATCAGTAGGAGATTGGTTATCTGAATTATGGCACATCCATACCATTGAATACTAAGCAGCCATTAAAATGATTGAATTTGGCCTCTATGCTCTGACTTGGGAGAATGTCCATGATGTGCTTGTGAATACAGAAAGGAGGCTGCTGAAAAATATGAGCAGGAGGATAAAGATTCTAATAATCTTGGTCTGTAAGATAAATATCTGGAAGGATGTATGTCTCTACTGGGGGACACAGGAAAATTCTTCATGCATTGAGACCCCCCTGACTTCATGAACTCCATCCCTTATCCAAGGCCGTGTGTGCCCCAGATCCCTTCCCCTCTCGCCTCCATCATCAATGTTCCCATTTCTCCTGGATAATTCCAATTAGTGTGCAAACACACCATTAATTCTTTAATCCCCCCAACAAGAACAAGTCAATATCTAACCTCTCTTGCTACCTTTGCTTCATTTCACAGGAAAACAAAAGCACTGACATTCTTGCTATCTCCAATTTCCCATTTTCTTTTCACACATTTCTTTCATGCTCCAGTGCAACCCTTAAAAACATGCTCAATTTCTGTTTCAAATTCTGTCCAAGTCAACCAGTATTTTCCCAAGTTCCTACTAAGAGCCAGGTGCTGTGCTTGGCACTGTGAGGAACAAGAATGAATTGTTGGCTCTCTCACAGAGGAGACTTTTAAGAACTTACCTGGGGAGCTGATAGCACAGGAAATTCATGAAGACCCTCAACATCATAAGCACGGTGAACCGCAGCCCAGAATGAAGATGCGCTCCTGGTCTCGGGTTCCCTCTTTGACCAAACTCTAACCAGGTTCCTCCGAGCCCTCTTCTCAACGAAGCCCAACCTTGACCTATAAAAACTACGGACACTAATGTGGTTTCTAAGCTCGAGGCCACATGCCTAGGGTGGCCCTATCCCCTCTTCTTCTTTTTTTATCCTCATCCAAAGATATGTTTATTGATTGAGAGAGAGGAAAGGAGAGAGAGAGAGAGAAAGAGAGACCAATGAGAGAGAGAAACATTGGTCCTTTATCTCCCACACATGCCCTGACTGGGGCTGGGGACCGAATCTGCAACCTAGGTATGTGCCCCAACAAGGAATCCAACCCGCGACCTTTCGGTGTACGGGACGACGCTCTGACCAACTGAGCCACACCAGCCTGGTCGGCCCCAGCCCCTCTTAAAGAGCCTGACGGGGAAAAATCCAGGCTGCCAAAAGAAGTTACTGTTTGTTCCAGCCAACCCTGAAGATAGGGCTACCGTCTCCCAGCCTTGGTGGGAGGTGGGGCCTAACTTTCATGTGTGCCCCTTAGCAAACCCAGATGGCTTTCACACAGACTAACCTGGTCCCACTTTTGGTAATTTTTCACTTCCCCGACTCTGCTCAAGCTCCTGCCATTGCCCCTGCCCAGTGTTTCAGGTCTACATTGTTCTGGGCGGTGGCCCCGTTTCTAGCACAGAGCTGGGTATAGAGCAGCCACACAGTAAGCACTTGCTGAATGAATGAATGAGACCGTGACTCCTCTTACAAGCTTAGGAGGCACATCTTGTCCTCACTGTATCACAGAAGCAACTGAGGCTCAGAGAGGTGAAGCTTCTTGCCCACAGTTACACGGTGGGTCAAGAGCAGAGCTGGGACTTGAACTCACACATGGAAAGAAGTCCCGCAGGCATCATTCATGGGAAAACATGGAGAAGGGAGCCCAGGCACAAGCCTCTCCAGAGTCACCCTCATCTCTGCTCTGCTCCTCTCACACCCTGCTCTCCAGCCATTTCACGCCAGGTGCTCTCGCTTGAGCAGGCCAAATGCGTCCGAGCCTCTGAGACCGTACATGCTCCATTCCCCCTGTCTGCAGTGCCCTTCCCACCACAACATCCCAACAAACTCCCCCTCTCCCTTCTCAGTTCAGGGTCATCTCTTCTGTGAAGCCCAGGCAGGTGTGGACAAGCCCTGCTCAGAGCTCCCCCAGCCCCCACACATGTCCCCACAGCTGGAACCCCTCACTGCATCAGCACTGCCTGTTCCTGTGTGTTTCTCGCCCGTGTGGCTCCTGGAGGGCCCAGCTATAGCTTCTAAAGTGGTGAATGAACGAATGTGTGAGTGAATGAGTGAGTGAGCGAAGGCATTAGGCCATGGAGAAGCAAAGGGGCCACTGAGGCCATCTCCTGTCGTCCTGAAGTACTAATGCCCAAGTCACCAACCCTCACCAGCCCTGAGGTGATGCAAAAGGGGTCTTGGGACTGGAAATGTCATGAAAAGATCTCTTAGTTCTGATTTTGGAGATGAACCAGAGAGGTCATCCTTCTTGTTCAAAGTCCCACAGCCAACACCCTGCCAACAACCTTGACTTCCAGCAGCAATCATCATCAGCCACAATGACTGGAGTGTCCTGGCAGCTACAGGCATGGCACCCTCAGCACGTGCCCCATCCTATGCTGTGGGCAGAGTGAGCATCATCTAGTTCCACTCTCATTGCAAACCGATGAGGCGTGCACTCCTACCTTCACTTTATTTACATTTCGCTGTGCTTAGTTTTCTTCGTACAAAAGAGATGCAAGCTCCTTTAGAAAGATTTCAAGCAATATCGAGAACGGGAATCCTCATCATCCATGCTCTGATTCCCATTTTACAGACGAGGACACTAAGGCTTGTGGTACATTCTACACAACACAGCTTTACTCCCTAGGATCGTGCAGCTGGGCTGTCTGCTTGCCCGATGTGACACCGGTAGCTCAGTGACTCACAGGGGACACGAAGGCCTTGGGAGGTCTTGGGCAGTTGGAAACAATTAGCTCATTTGTCGAGCTTTCGCTCCTGGGCAGGTTGGCACCAGCAAATCAATATTTACTTGTGCCACGCCTTGTGGTGCCTGCCTCCCCACTCAGGTAGGACAGAGAAGAGCAATAATCTTGACAAAATCTAAATAGCATTGTCTCGAGTGAACTGGAGGGGAGACTTTGTACAGGGGGCTCCCGAGGAGTCCATGAATCTGAGACTGATGAATTACGGGGGCAGGTGCCTCTGCCACTGGCATCCTTGCTGAGGACCAGAAGTAGGATAATTACTTCTCTGGCGCTTGGTTGTCTGGAGCGAGCTGGCCCATTTATCTCTTTTATTGCTACTGGATTTCAGGAAAGTGTCTGCTGCCTCCCCCACCCCGGCCCCCCTTCTCTAAATGTTGGATTTATTTGATGACTCCACTAGGCCTGGGGATGGGGGCCGGAGCGTGCCCTGTAGTACGGAGGACTTGGTCCCTGAGCCTGGCTGCCCGGTGGGTTCTCTCGTGGGTGTGATTGGTGGGTGGATGGACAGCCAAGCCATTCATAACAATCATCCCCATCAGTGGAACCATCGATTTCCCTTCATCCTCCATCCCCTGCTTGGTGACTGGCTGTGCCCAACTCAAGGCAGAGGGAATGGGCTGAGGTGAAAGTTTTCTCAGCCTTGGAAATGTAGTCTGAGAAGCCACGTAAAAAGCTGAAATTTGAGGTTCAATTACTAAAGGAAAATGGGGAGAATCTGTTGAGGGGTGCACTGGCTGATGCACCGAACTCAGGAGTGTAGGTGAGGGGATTGTTTCTGGGAATTGGCAGTGGGAGGGGGAAGAAGATGGGTCTGTTTCTGTCCTCTCTGCCTTCTCTCGCTCCTCCAAGACCTCCTTTCTCCTCCATGTTTCTCAGCCTTGGCATTGGTGGGTGGTTCTCTTACTGCCTTAGTTTGGATCTCCCAAAGTGCTCTCTGGATCACCTCTGAGCTGGGATCCCTCAAGCCAGTGAGACCACCTGGACATTTAGATAATTAGTTAATGTTTACATTGACAGAGCTATATCCGCCTATGGTAACCAGTGTGGAAATTCGTTGTTCGTTCATTCATTCATTTACTCAGTATTTACTGGATCCTCACTCAGTGACAAGCACTGTGGTGGGTTTTCTGGATACAACAGAGAGAAGAATAGTTCCTGCCTCCTAGAGCTTAGACTATAGTGGGAGCAGACAGTGAGAAAAAATATTCTAGGCATAAAGAAACACATGTGCAAAGGGCCTGGGATGGGCAGGTTAGCCTGACCAGGAGGCAAGCAGGTAAAGGAAGGGGCTTGGGGTGAGGTGAGGCTGGAGCAAGGCTGGGTCCAGGCTGGGTAAGGCATTCTAAGCCAAGCTAGGAAGTTCTGTCTCTCCAGTTAGGGCTGCAGAAAGCCTTTGAAGGCACTTGAACAGGGAGCTTTGGGCCCCACAGTCAGGAGGTCTCTCAGACCCTCATTCACTTCTAGAGACAGCTGAGGCCACTGTGATTTTTTTGCTGTTCCCATTGAAGGTGCAGCTGTCACGTGGGCGTTGAGGGGTCCTCAATCGACTTTGTTCCGTGGGGTCCCGTCCCTCTGGATTTGATCCTGTCAGACCAGACTCGCTGAAGCCCCTGGAGGAAGAAAAATCTGAGTGAAGCATGGGCTGCAGCGATGATGGGGATTCACACCCCACGTGGAGCCCAGCACGGGAGAGGCCCTGGCCGCTAACTGTCTCCTTGGTAGCTGCTGTGCCCACGAGCAAGGATGAAAACAATGCCCATTAGCCCTTGCTGACCTCACTCCTGTCTAATAACCAAGGATAAAGCCTTCTTTGGATTAAAGTTGGCCCTTTGAGCTTTGGCATAAAAAGAAAAAGATCAATCCTTTCAGGGTGCAAAGAGCCAAAGCTCTTTCTCTTTTGGGAAACCGCTCACCCCCATTCCAGGAAAGCCTGGGGTGGGCTCTCCCAGGAGACACTCTGTCTCCCTCGCCTCTTCCGTGGGTTCCTGCGTGCTCTCTGGGGTGGAGGGAAAGGAAAGAGTGGGCTTGCAGTGGGCCGGGGGCTCCGGGTTCAGCCCATCTCACCTGTACCATGGCCTGTGGTCAGTGACCACGACTGATGTTAATTACCAGTTGGGGTAACGGGGGCATGGTTCTCTCTTTCTCCCCATTTTCCTACTGACCCTTAAAGTAGGAGCCTGCACCCTTTGGAACCATTGTCCAGAAGCTTCTGCCTTAATTTCTACCTCTCATTTGCTCTTCTTTGAGAGAAGAGGAGGGGCTTGTTGGATGAGTGAATTCAATTGGCATTTCCATTCTGTAATCACACAGATAAATCGTTTGATTTTCAGCACTATGGGCTCTTTGAAGACCATGGTGCAGGGGCAGGCTCATTGACAACCAGGTCTGCTCTGGGCTCTGCCCCTCACTAGCTGAGTCACCTTGGTCAAGTGACTTTGCCTGTCTGAGGATCAGTTTCCTCATCTGCAAAGGAGGAGTCTGTTCGTTTCTGCATCAGTGGGAAGGGAAGGGTTCCAGAGCAAAACATGTTTTGAGAGCTGTGAAATGGGAAGTGGACAGGAGGGGGCTTGGGTGGGAGAGTACAGGATTACGTTGGTGTTTCTATTTTCTCCTGGCTCTGTGCCTACTCTCTTTTCACAATAACGTTATCATGACCTCTACTGTATCTTGACCTTTGTGTTTATACTGATGCTCAGAGTCCAAGTCAATCAAACCACAACCCGAAATGGCTTACAGAATAAGGCCATCATCGCAGGAGATGAGTCCAGGGGTGGCTGAGGTTTCAGGTTGGCTTATTCCACTGCCCAAGGGCCATTCCAGGACTTTAGGAGAATTAAGAAAGGGACCCCAGCAAGGTGTCAGCAGGACCCAAGGGAGGAGAAAGGAGAAGAGGGTGCAACCAGCTTCGGTTTATTGATCACTCATGTTGCATGATCTTGGGCAAGCATGTCAAACTCAAAGGCTAACACGGGCCAATAAATGAAGCATGTGGCCTGCGTGCCGCGAGTTTGATGTGCTTGATTGGGCAAACCCTTCTGCCTCAATGAGCCTCAGTTTCCCCTTGTGCACAATTGGATAATGACAGTGCCTACTTCCCAGGTTGTCCTGAGGCTCAGTGGATGATCTGTGAATCCTCTGCTTGGTTCCTGTGGGCGATGAGCACTCAGGAGTTGCCAGCTCATATTACTGTCGATGCTGATGATGCGGATGATGTCTGAAGGCCGTTGGGTGGCTGATCTCACTTGTTCTGTGTTATCCCTGGATGCAGAGCTTAGACATTTAAGAGGAACCTCCAGGAGGCAGCGTTCAGCTCTGGAGAGGGATTTCCTGATCAGGTGAGCTGCCCAGTGCAGGTCGTGGTCCACACCTCTGGAGGCAGGTTGGGAGGCCTGGAGGGAGATGCTGGGGCAGGGACTTGTGGCAGCCTGGGTTGGGGCATTCTGGGAGACGAACCTATGATTGAGGCAAACCACACAGTGGCAGCTTTTGAGTATACATGAGGCATTGAAACCACCTTCTGGTTACAACTGGACTCCTTGCCCAGCTGGTAGCCAGTGGCTCCTGGCCTCAGGCCTCACTGGGTCATCACTGGTCTGTGAGGCTCTGAGCCATGGGATCCATTCTCTCTACATGTACACAGTCCTTGCTGCACTCCACAGGCTGGGAGATGGGTACAGTCCGGTCCACCGTGGACAGTGTCCTGTAAGCCAGCCAGATCTGGTTCTGTCAAACCCTCCCTCTTGCAATCACTTAATCTCTCTCCAGCCACTCTTTCTGTAAAATGGAAACTAGATCTACTTGTGTACTTTTCTTGGGTCTTAAATGAGTTCATATGTGTGAAGTGAGTCCATCAATAGATGTGTTTTGAATGCTGACCATATGCCAGGCACCGAGTTAAGTTCTATGTTCCTGGCATTTAGTTAATGCTCAGTAAACGTTACTTTTCTTTATCTGCAAGGAGTTAGTGGGCTTCATGACCGGAGGAGCAGAGAATAGTGGGGCTGTGATATGAGGGGAAGTGCAAATCTTTCTCTGAAAAGTGCCAGCTGTGTGACGTCGGGCAGGTAACGTAGCTCTTCTGGTGTAAGTGGGGTTGATGATGATACCTGACCCCCAGAGCAGAGGGGAGACTCGGTGAGACAGGCAGCAGGGCGCCTGACCAGGCGCTGGCATATGCGAAGAGCTGGGCTGCTAATCTCATTACAGAAAGCATGTGAGTGTCAGCATTGGTGTGGGTATTAGTGGCACTGACTCTGGCTTGTGTCTGACACTGTCATGGAGCTCAATGCCAGCTCACCAACTGGGCGACACCGGGCAAATTATTTAATCAGCCCGTGCCTCAACTTCCTTGTCTGTAAAATGGGGACATAACAGTACAGACCTCATAGGGTTGCTGTGAGGTTTGGCTGAATCACTGAGCACTATGCCCACCCCTTGGGCTCAAAGACATGGTTAGAGAGAGTGGCACACGGGTTTTAGGGCAGCGGTCCTTGGACATACTGCCCTGGGCAGTTTTTAAAAACTGCAGATGTGGGACCCCAACCACCAAAGACACTGATGCAGCAGCTGTGGGTGGGCCCAGGAACCCAGATATTTAACAAGCTTCTCAGGGGAGGCTGATGCAGGGGTTCCTTGGCCTGGGGTTTGGGAACTGGCACAACAGGGATTCAGAGGTGAATGCAGCAGAGCTGTGACCCTGAGGAGCCTACAGACTAAATGGGTGATGCCCGCTCGTCAGGAGCGCCATGTGAGCCTGAACAAGGACCGGCTTTGGAGCCAGGAGGTCTGGGTTTGAGCCTGGCCCTCCACTCCTCCGCTGTGTGACTTGGGCATGTTGCTTGACCTCCCCAACCTCAGTTTCCTCATCTGCAAAATGGGGATAGTGTGGGTTTGCTGCAAGCGATGGATGAGCTACCCCATGTGACAAAATGCACAGGGTGATTCCTACAGAACTATGAGTCTCGGGTCCCGCCCCTTCTCCACGGAACGACCCACAGGCTCCAGTCTGCCCTTTACAGGGATTGTCAGGAGGGGAGGGGCCACCCTCATCCCTGGGCCCTGAGTCACCGCCTGGAGGAAAGCTGCCTGCTGGGTGGCGATGTCCTCTCACAGGGACGCACGCAGTGAACCTGTGACTAATGCCTGTGGAAATGAGACATCTGACCGCTTCCCAGGTTCTTGCAGTGTCACTAAGTCCCGGTGTCTCTTGGTCTTGGTCCCCTGCACAGTCACGTGGCCCACGGTGACTTTGACCTTCTTGTCCAGGGAGGGATGTTGCAGGTGATTGTGGCTGCTAGAAGCCGTGAGGGAAAGCAGGCTCAGAGTCCCTAAATGACCTCCCCAAGGTCACTCGGCAAGTCGGTGCCAGTGGGGCTCCTACTCCTTCCAGGCTCCCTGTTGTCAACCTGTGTTCCCAAGATGTACAGCGACCGGCCGCAACTCCTGTTGGCGTCTTTCCACCCAGAGCTCGGGCGCTCTCATCTCCATCGTCTCAGTCTCAGTTAGCAGCGGGGCTGCTTTTATTAGGAGGGATCCTTTCAGGAGAGACATAAAACATGTCTTGAAAGGAAAAGCGGTTTCCATTTTCTCCCCGTTTTACCCATCACAACACATTTCCATTTCAATGGAGTCCCTTTTCTTCCTGTGCATCAAGTTTCCAAATCGGCAGCGTTAAAGACCAGCTGCAGTGGCGCGTTTCCTTCCTCAGCACCTTCCCGCTCCTTTTCCCAGCCCTTAGGGTTTCTCCTCCGGTGGCTGCTCCCGGGAAAGAAGGACTTGCCCCCAGCCCCCAGCCCCCGCATGTGGTTGTTGGTGGTGATAAAAATGGCCCAGGTGATGCTAATGATCACTGCGGATACATTCAAGTCCCAACCCCAGTACTCAGCGTGTAACCTTCCTTGGAAATAGGGTCATTTCAGAGGCCATCAGGTTAGAACAGCGGTTCTCAACCTGTGGGTCGAGACCCTTTGGGGGTCGAATGACCCTTTCACAGGGGTCGCCTAAGACCATCGGAAAACACATATTGAATATATAATTACATATTGTTTTTGTGATTAATCACTATGCTTTAATTATGTTCAATTTGTAACAATGAAAATACAGCCTGCATATCAGATATTTACATTACGATTCATAACAGTAGCAACATTACAGTGATGAAGTAGCAACGAAAATAATTTTATGGTTGGGGGTCACCACAACATGAGGAACTGTATTAAAGGGTCGCGGCATTAGGAAGGTTGAGAACCACTGGGTTAGAATGAGGTCATTAGGATGAGCCCTAATCCACTATGACTGGTGTCCTTACAAAAAGGGGAAATTTGGACCCAGAGGGAAGACAAGGAAGAAACACAAGGAGAAGACGGCCATCTCCAAGCCAAGGAACACCTGAGGCCCAGAAGCTGGGAGAAAGGACCGGGACAGCTCCTTCCCCAGTGCCTTCAGAGGGAGCATGGCCCCTGCTGACATGTAGGTGTGGGACTTCTGGCCTCCGGGACTGTGAGTCAATCAGTTCCTACTGTTCTAAGCCACCCCGTTTGTTGTATCTTGTTATAGCAGCTCTAGCAAACTAATATAGGGATGGTGACAAGGTGGTGAATGCTGTGAGGGGCTGTGCAGGATGCTGCTGGGATGGGGCACCCAGGTGGGGTTACATGCCCAGACTCCCTGTATCTAGGTGGGGCCCTGGGACCAGTTCTCATCAGTGGGTTTGGAGAAGTGACGTGAGTCACTTCTAGGCCAAAGTGATTAAGAAGCAGGTGTGCCTTTCAGCCCTCTTTCCCCTCTGGGAGCAGAGAAATCTGAGGCCTTGGAAGGGGTCAGAGTCACAAGATGGCAGGAGCCTGGGCCCCGAGTCACTGAATGGAGGAAAGCTGCCTGCTGGCTGGCTGGGCTCGAGCTGTGAAACATGGGGGAGGATTTAACCCAGGCTGGCCATAGGAGAGAACCTTCCTAGGAGAGGTAATGACCGTGTGTGACCTTGGAAAGTAAGAAGTGATCAGGGGGGAGGCGTGACAGTGTACCAGGCCCAGGAGATAGCAGGTGCAGAGTCCTGTCGGAGCGAAGCTGGAACAGTGGGGACCTCCAGTGGTCTGTGTGGTTGGAGTATATCCTGTGAGGGGAGAACAGAGGACCCACGGGCAGAGAGGTGAGTGGGAGCTGGGTCTTGGTGGCCTTGGTCCCATGTGGGGGACTTTGGGAAGCACTCTGAGTCCAGAGTCCACTGAGTGGCCATTGAATTTTTTTTTTTTAGCAGAAGAGCCACGTTGTTACACTTGTGCATTCGAAGGACCCTCTGGCTCCCAGTGCAGGGCTGGATTGGAGAGGAAGTCACAGAGGTAGCGATTCTGGGAGGGAGGCTAGCCCAGTGCACCGGGGGAGAGGGTCAGAGTGGAACTGAGGCAGAGGGTATGGGAGTGGCTCTTAGGGGAGTTCATGTTTTAGAGTCAACAGGCATTAGTGACTGATTTCAAGGAAAGGTGAGGGCCTGAGGTTTCAGGCCTGAGGGTGGTGGGGCCGTAGCTGAGATGGGGACCCAGGACCTGTGCAGCACCTCTGTTCTGGTCTTGGCTTTTGTTCCCCCAATGACAGTCATGTGTCGAGAATGACAGACATAGGTGGTAGGCAGACTAACAGAGGGAGGGAGTAGTCAAAGGGAAGAAGCAGAGCAAAGGCACAGAGGTGGCAGGTTTATAGTGGGAGCACTTTTTACTTATGTAACATCTGTCTCCCCCACGGGGCTGGAGTAGTTGTCCTTCCCTTGGTCACCGCCGCAGCCCTAACACCAACAGACAGAGCCTGGTGCATCATAGGCACTCAGCTGATGCTTGCGAACGAATGGAGAGATAACCACTCCTGAACTACAGGTTGTTTGGTTTGGCTGGAGCCCAGAGAACTGGCGGGGACCCCTGGGACGGTGGAGTGAAGATCTTGAGTGTGGGGGGGGGGGTTAATTTTTTTGTTCCATTGTTGATGGGTTTTGATCTGAGGAAGGCCTGACAAGTAAAGACAGCCGGGTCCCGCAGCACAGCTACGTCGGTCCTCTGGGAGCTGCGGAAAGGGATGTCACTGGACCGATGGCCCTCATTGGTCTGTGCAGATCAGAGCCTCCTGGGGTCCCCTGGGGGAGAATAACTGGCTGTGGAAGAGCCTCACCTCTGCCCTCCCCAGAGCCGGCTCCCCTCTGCTTCCCCCACCCCCCGGAATGGGGCAGCAGACGATGGGGGGCGTGCACGCTTGCTTCTTTCTCTGACAAGGTCAGTTGCCCTGTGAATGGTTTCATCCATCTCCCCCGCAGTCAACCAGCTTTCCGGCCAGATGTCCAGGACGGAAACCAAAGGAGACAGGCTGTGTCCGTGAGTCCTGCTGGGTCCCCAGGGCACGCCAGGCCTTCCTCTTTGGAGGGAGAACACGGTGGCCGGGCTGCAGGCAGCTCGGGGCTTTCATCCCTCCCGAGCAGGGCCTTCCCTGCAGCCAGGCCCGTTCCCTTGGGAACATGGAGGGTGTGCAGAGCCTGGCACCGGCTGCTTCCTTCTGAGGGCAGGGAACACTGTGAAAGGTGCCAACCCCGGGCACCTTCTGAAACAGGCTGTGTATCATCAACAAGGCCCATCCCCACGCTCACCACTTGTCCAACCGGCACAGAGGCAAATGGCCAAGGGGAGGTGAATAAATATCTCACATGGGTCCCCTCCTCTGTTCCCTCACAGCCCTGCCCGCATCAGGCCCACACACAGCCCAGTCCACCCGTCCCCCAACCTCCCAGACCTGCCCTCACACGGTTGCCATGTGCTCTTTCTCAGGCACAGCCCTGACCACGTAGCGTCAGCCCCTCCCTGCTTAGGCACATCCGGGGCCCTGCCTCTCCTACTGAAGGCAGCCACCAGCCTTGTGGCTGAGGCCAACCTGGCCGCGGCCCATTAGCAGTTCTGAGGAGGGCTGCGCCCTGCAGTGGTCAAGACCCAACGATGAAGCCCAGCTGCTTTGGTCAAAATCTTGGCTTGGCAGTGACTCTGAATGAACTACTTAACTTCTTAGAGTTCAGTGTCTTCATCCATAAACTGGAGATAATAATGTGCACCTCATGCAGTTGTCAGGAGGATCACTGAGTCAGTGTATGTGACGTGCTCAGAGCTGTGCCCAGCATGTGCTCCTTGTGGTCTGTTAGGTCCTCCTCTTTCTCCTCCTCCTCTCTCTTCCTCCCCTTCCTTTTCTTTCCCCTCTCCTTCTCCCTCTCCTCCATGTTCCCCCTTTTCCTTCTTTTTGACATTTTCCTTCTGGGAGCAGCCCCTTCTCCCACCTCCACTCACTTCACCCTTGGACTGACCACTCATGAGCCAATGTGTTTCCTTTAAAATTCAGGCAGGCCCACCCGGCATGGCTCAGTAGTTGAGTGTTGACCTATGAACCAGGAGGTCATGGTTCGATTCTAGGTCAGGGGGCATGCCTGTGTTGTGGGCTCGATTCCCTATCTCTCTCTTCCTCTCTGGAATAAATAAAAATATTAAAAAAAATAAAATAAAATTCAGGCAGGATGAGCTGGGTGCTCTGTCACTTACAAGCACAGAGCCCTGACCCACACAGGCCAAGTCAGCCTCTGCAGCCATGCTTGTCTCTTCCTGCTCCCAGACCTGAATCCTCTCCCCAGTCCCACCCACGGGCCCCTCTGCTCCTCACTTTGTGTCTTTGTTCTTCAAGTAACCTCTCTCTGGAAGGCCCCCTCCTAAATCCTTGGTCCACCCAGATGCTGCGCGTCCTTCAGCGCACCGCCATCCATGGACCTTGGAGGCAGAGCCCGGAGGCAGGAGATGGACTTTGCAGTCGGAGAGGGGTGGTTCCATCCCCGCCCCCCTCTCACTTGCTGTGCGGCCTTAGACTTGTTCCGTAACTGCTCCAAGAATGGGTCCATTCATCTGACCTGTGCAGATGGTAACAGCAGCCCCACAGGGTTCTGCATGGATTGAATGTGATAGTTCACGTGAAGGCCTGGTGCACAGTGGGTGCCTAATAATGGCGGTCGACACCATCGTGCTGGGCTGGCATAAGCCAGCTCTGCCCCCAGCACGGCACTGGCCGGGGGCAGGAAGGAGCCCCTGGGAAATCTCACCCCTCAGTCTCGCTCTGGGAAAGAGAAACAGAAAATATTCTAATTCCAAAGAGTAAATGTCAGAGGCTTGGGAGGGCTTCTGAGGTTCTGAAAATAAGCACACGGTTTGGAAGGGAAGGAGGGGGGGCCGGGTGAGAGGCAGAGATGGGGTGTCAGGCCTGGGGAGGCAGAGGGACCCGGGAGACTCCACAGGATCCTTCTTTTCTTGGGATAAGAGATCCAGGCTCTGACCTGTGGCCCTGTGTTTGCCGAGGACACCAGAGCCTTTGAGGGCTGAGTGACTCATAACCACGGTGGTTTGGGTCCAGCCTGAGGACCGTGAGGACGCTCCCCGGGCTCCTCATTAAAGAGCTAATGGGCTGGTTTTGGAGGAGCAGGGGCAACACCGCTGACCTGTCTCCCCTGCCCTGCGTGGGGTCTTTAGAAGAGTCCAGAAGCAGGCACACAGGTGCTGCCGAGTGTCAGTGTCCCCAAGCCGATGGCTGGGTGGCCTTGCTGGTGTAGAGGCCCGCAGGGTCCAGCTCCTCCAGCAGCCGGCTTGCAGGGGGAGCGCTTGAGTCTGGACTTGTGTATGTGGGATGCGTGAGCCTTGGAGGATTCCCACGTGATGCAGAGTCGGAGGCCAGTCTGAGAGGCCCTGAGGGATCCCGAAGAGAAAGGCTGGCCCTGCCCTCAGGGCTCACACGTGGGGCCCTGTGGCCAATCACAGGTGGAGGTTGTCATTGGATAGAGAGGACACCCCCACCTGGAGGGGTGCAAGGAGGAGGTCATGTCAGGGTCTGCTCTGGGCTGAGTCCTAGAGGACAGAGACTCACCAGACAGAGAAGGGGAGGACAGGGCGGGTGAGGAGCCGGCCTGCTGAGTCCCAGGTGCAGGGGAGAGCGCACCCTGCGGTCAGGAAATGGGAGGAGCATTAGGGACACCGTGGCCCTGGCCCCTGGGAGGAGGAAGCAGCAGGGGAGGCTGGGCCATGGGAGTCAGAGCAGAGGGGCCTGGATGCCAGGTGTAGGTTCACATTTCAATGGCAGGCCCCATAGATGCAGCGCCCTTTCTGTTTTAGCAGCAGCATGTGCTTGGGGCCACTGAGTCTTGAGAAGGTACCTGCATGCAGCTGAGACTGGGGGCGGGGGGGCGGGGAGGGCAGGTAGACTCTGGCAGCAAAGAGATCAGGTAAGAGGCGTCTGCGATGGTTTGGGTGCAGGGCGACCTCATTATTGACTCATGTCCCCTTCCTCCGTCTTCAAACCCAGCGGTAGATAGAGTCTCTCATGCTTTGAATCTCCCCTTCTATCTCATCTCCCCTCTACCAGATTGCCTTCCCCCACCCCGACTCAAATTGGACTGAGGTAATCTCCCATTCAAGGCCCATTGCTTAACCGCATTTGCAAAATCCCTCGTGCCATGCAAGATAGCATGTTCATAGGTCCCAGAGAGCATCAGCAGGTGGGCATCTTTGGGAGGTTGGTGGGCATTATTCCTCCTACCCCAGAGAGGGAAGGGGAAGCAACATTTGTTATTTATTGATTGAGATATAATTGACATAGAACAACAAACAACAATAATACCACATGTATTAAGCACCTATTAAGTGCCAAGGACCAAGCAAATGGTTTAGCATCTATCATCTAGCATTTGTCATCACACCACCCTGAGGGTTACGTAGTGTTATTCCCATTTCACAGATAAGGAAACTGAGGCAAAAGGACTGTGAAGGATGAACAGTGAATAAGGAGTAGAGGCAGGATTTGAACCCAGATTTGAAGACTCGAAGCCTGTGCCCTCTCCTGGAACCTGAGCACTGTCTGTTATGAAGGGAAAAGAAAGGGTGTAGCCAACTTCGAGAGGCTCAGCGCGCCCTCTCTTCAAATACCCCGTAGGCCTTGGACACACCTGCCCCTGCAGGAGAAGCCCCGGCAGGCGGTCCCATGCCTGGCTCCTTCCTTCCCCAGGACATGGAGGCTGCCGATGCAGGGACGCAGAGCCGAGTGAGCCGGTAGCTGCTGGGCACACACCGTCACGCTTGGCTGATGGATGCCACCGGGCAGAGTGGCTCTGTTCTGCCGTTAGCTGGTTGAACAGGCCCGGCTAACGGGTGGGTTTGATAGCACCAGACATTTGTGGAGCAGGCACAGAGCTGAGCTGTGGGACTAATAATCCCGCTCCGCGTGATTGGTGGGTAGATTTTAAAAATGAGTTAAAAGTGGCCCTCTCTGTGTTAGACACAGAACTGCCATCAATTGTGTGCCTTTCCTCCTTGTTCTGTAGCACATTTTCTTTTCTGTGTCAGAACCCATCCAAATCTACGTGAGAAGTGGCCAGTTTTCCCCCTTAGAGTAAAAGCAGTCTGTAATTTTCTCTGAAAGATGCTGGGTTGGTACGGTTACAAAACAATGTGGGTTTTGTCTTCTGCTCTCGCTGCTGTGAAGATGGACTAGAGACGGTGTCTGAAACTCACTATCGGGGTCTGGCTGCCCTTGTGCCTGGCATTGCCCGCTGGGGGTATTGGCGCCCACGGAGCCGGTGGAATGGGCCCGTGGCTGCCTGGCAGGCGGAGCCTCCTTCCCCTGTTCACGCTTCTGCACTTTTTGTGCTGATAAGGCGATTTTAGCACATTTATAAATATTTGGGTATCTTCTTGGTCATTTATTTTTCAGTTATTTTTAGGGGAAAATAAGTTGTCTTTACACTCCAATAAAATTGCTGTTCCGTGGCCTCAGACGCGCCAGGCAGATGCGAGCAGGAGCTGAAAGAGGCCCTGCAGTGAGAACCAGCATTTCCCGGTTCCAGTCCTGGATGGGCTGGCAACCTGCTGTGCAGCTTTGGGAAAGTCGCTTCCCCTCTCTGGTCCTCAGTGTGTCCCACATTATCGCTGACATGACTAGTCTGAATATTCCAGGAGTGTGAGGTTCCTGGCCAATGGGAGCTAATGGACTTTATTTATGAAACAAGCACCTACTGTGTTTCAGGCACAAGGCTACGTCCTGGGGAAGCAATTCCCTTCCCTTGACCTTGAAGAATAGATCTTCTGAGGGAGGAAGTTCACTGATAAAAGGTGAAAAAGTCACTGTAACTTACAGAATGAAAGATCCACGTGCGCAGGGAGTTCTGTTCACTTTCTTCACTGCTGCCCCCTCCTCTGCCTGCACTGCTGGCCTCACCTGCACCCTCCCGGGAAATGCGGGCACATGAGGCTGAGCACCGGCTTTCCTTCAGGTGCCACCGACAGTCCTGGCCACCCCACCTTGCCCCGTAACAGCTGCCAGCCATCTGCACCCACTGAGGCTTTATGGGCGCCTTTAATCCTGTAACCAATGCACTGGAGGGCAGGGACAGAACTGATCATGTGTGTAGCTCACATTACTTTGTCAGGCCCGGCCCAGCTCCATCAATCAATACACGTGCAGCACTAGTGGCTCCTGCTTCCAATCAATAATGCGTACACAGTCGGTGGGAGGGACACGATTTCTTTTTCCTGCCCCCATGTCCTTTCTGGAATAACCGACCATCTTTCTTGCATATAAATGCCTCCCTCCTGCCAGTTCCTTGGGCCCTCCCAGCCCCTGTGCTTAGCCCGTGTGGCTTTCTTGCCTGGATTATGATCTCTGTGGTTAAAGGGTTTTGTCTCTGACTTGACAACCCCATGTGCTTTGTGTCAGTTAGAGGGTCGTCACCAGGCTCTGGTCATCTCCCCAGGGGGGAAAGGGACATGCATATCACTGCTCTTTCCTCTCAAAGGCCAGACCAAGGCCTTTAGTCACAGCTGCCCCTATGCCTGGCCCTACTGGAGCAGCATCAGAGGAGCAGCTCGTGGAGCAATTCAATAGCTAATAATGGAGGACACCTGTTTGAAGCCTTGTCTGTGCTCAGCACTGTATCAGTCAGCATTGGAGAGACTCTGCTTAGTAACAAACAGTTCCAAAGTCACAGTGGCTTAAAAACCCAAATCTCCACTTCTTACTAACCCAGCATGTCCACTGTGGGTTGGGTGGGGGTGGCTCTACCGATCAGGGCCACCTGTGGACCCCAGGTGACAGAGTAGCTCTCATGTCAGAGATGAAGAGCACTCTGGCGAGTTTTGGATTGAATGTTCACCAGGGAAGTGACACACTTACCGCCGCTCACACAACTCATTGACCAGAACTAGTTACATGGTCCCACTGAGTCACAGGGCATGAGAAGTTTCGTCCCACCATGGGTCTGGAGGGGGGGAGATGTGAAAATATTTGGCAAAATGTCTGGCTGTTCCAGGCACCATGGAGTGTAAACAGGAATGACTCTGCCCCCACCTCCTCCTCCCACCCCCTCCCACCCTGCACGTACCCAGGGGGCTTAGGGTTTGAGCAGGGTGACTACGTCGATTGTCTTTCCATTCAATCCAGGTGGGCTGTGGTATAATTATCCTGAGAGCCTGAGAGTCAGCAGCTGTATAAACAGAGTGATCGCGGAGCTTGGACGTCACTGGGCGGGAATCTGCATCCAGGTGTGCCTGGCTCAAAGCCCAGTCCTCTTCTCCCCGAGTGGCGGTGCCCCTCAAAATAGTCAGAAAACACTTCAAAGCAGTAGAGAGACTAGGAAGTTGCTGGGGGGCTGGCAGTCAGTGCCACAGGCCAGTGTGAGCCTTATTGCTGGGGAGGGTTTCAGGAGGGGCTTGTCCTGATGGGTAGATGGACTCTGAGAGGCCAGAGGGAGGGAAGGGCCGGCAGGTGCCCGGGCAGAGGTGACCTGGCCACAGGGGATGGAGGAGCCATGAGAAGATGGCTTGGCTGGGCTGATGTGGGAGGAAGAGGAGGAGAAGGTGACGGGTCGGCTGGGTCCAGACATGTGTATTTTGGCATCAGACAGACCTGGGCTTCAAACCCAGCTCTGCCATTTCGGCACATATTTTAAATCTGTGTACCTTTTCCTCACGTGCAAGGTGGCTCTGAGGCTGACATGAGATCAGGGCAGGAAAATACAAGGTGCCGTGTGTGACGTTGAAGATGCTGAGAGAGAGGCATCAACATGGCCTCCAGAGAGTGAGCGTTTCCCTTTTGCCTGGTCCTCTGCCAATCATTTTGCATGAACTGAACCCCTGAATCCTCAGAACAATCCCCTGATGAGGTACCACTGGATGGTAGCAATGGATGAGGCACCCATTTTACAGATGAGGACAATGAAGGCTGGAGAGGTTGATGTTCAAGGTCACTTAGCTGGTCAGCAGCGAACCTCTTTCTTACCACTGGTGGCCCTTTGCTTTTCCTTAGGAGCCTCAGAGTCTGACAACCAAGGTTTGGGTTAAAGGATTATGTACAGACCCTGACCACCTTCCCCTGCCCCACCTTTCCGCACCCCTTCACTCTGCAAACCTGTCTTTAAAAAGCTCCGTTTCCCCAGGGAGGGAACCTCTTCATTAAAGGCCTTTCTCCACAAAGACAGAACATGGAGGCCAATGAAACTCACTCGGTTTTGATATAACTTTGGAAATCGATGGGCTGTGATTGTGAACCCAGCGTCTGTCACCAGCTGCCTAATTTTAGCTGGATCTTGGCAGGCTGCTCACCCGGCACATCCACCCTGTGGCCTGGCACAGTGGTGCTGAGAGCATCATTGATCTTTAGACTCAAGTGTCCTCATGCAATACAAATCCGCTGTTACTCAGAGAGCCGTCTGCCATGTGGCACAGGAGAACGATGACCAGAATTTCATTGGAAAGTCTGCCCTCCACCTCTCCTCTGCTTTGATCTTGGCCTTATGGCTCAGACCTGGAAAGTCTATGCCTTTTACTGTCTCAACTTTGGCCCAGAGCAATAGGGAAAGGCCTCAATGGGTTTGAAAGGTTATGGGCAAGCTCCCTGGTATGAGGGCCCTTGGCAATTTGCAGTGAGTTAGTGCCTGTTTATTTGCGTGAGGAGGGCTCACGGGAGGGCGACTCAGTGCTACTGTTTTTGGCTGAAGGGGTGGCTGCATGCTGGTGGTCTTGATCCAGCATCTAGAAGGGTTCAGCAATCTGGAGAAGGCACTGTGCGTAAATTAACCAAGAGTCCAGAGACAAAACATAATTTTGAAAGGCATTATGGGGAGTCAGAGAAGACTTAGCTAAAGGAAATAAGTTCTCCCTGTCTCAGGACCCCTTGCTATTTATTAACACAATTTGTCCTAAGGCAAGGTAAATATACACATCAAAGGGTAGGGTTACTATATAGAATCCATTGTCAGACTGGGGAATTGCCTTCGGCTGTTCAGGTGTTTGGCCAGTAGGAGGCAATAACATGTAGATTGAGATGCCCTTAGCTGCCTGGCAGCAAGCAATCATTTAATGCATCCTTTTCAGGTTTGGGGAAATGCCCTCAGCCGTCTCCAGACGATTCAGCCCTGCTGACTTGCTTGAATTGGCTTCTGGAAGCTGCAATGGAGGTTTCCCGAGGGTCTGGAAGCTCTGGGGGAAGACAAAACAGAACAAACATTGTCCTAAAGGGCGGAAGTGGACAGAACAAGTAGAGAGTCTCTTTATCTTGCAACGTGTTGCCCAGGCAGTGGGGAGTTCCGGGAAAGGGGGCAGGGAGAGGAGCACCTGCCCCTTTGGACACGTGTTCTCTGGGTGCAGCGGGTCATCAAATGTGATTTGGGGTAGATCCTGAGGGTCCAACTGCCTCATCTTAGAGAGGGAGGCTCTGAGACCAGGGCGGGAGGGGCAGCCTGTCCCATAGTCATGCCACCGGTCAGTGGCAGGACGAGAGGTGCTGATGTCCCCATTGTACTGTCAGCTCCTGAAGGGCCATGTCTCTGTGCACAGAGCACTGGGGAAAGAATACCGTTTCCTCTAGACCAGGGGCCACCACGTCTGGCCCCACGATCTGTTTTTCTAAATAAAGTTTTATTGGGACACAGCCACACTCACTGTTCATGTGCTGCCTGAGGCTGCTTACACTCTCTACCTGCGGAGTGAGGAGTGGCAGCAGACACGGTATGAACCACAGAGCTTCAGATATTTGCTGTCCGGCCCTTTATGGGTTTGCTGCCCTTCTGTCCAGACACTTGCCTGAGGGGATCGTACACATAATTTATGCAGAGGGTTTATGCACATTTTAATATTATTATTAAAAGTCAGACCCTTGTTTGCAAATGGAAACTGATAAGGATTCCCCCTTATCTAAAACTGACAGCAGCAAATCTCAGATTGCAGTGGGGAGGGGGAAGCCTGCCCACTCCTGGCCTCCCCTCTCCCCGCTCTGCCTCCAAGTGGGGTTCCCAGATAAAATACAAGACATCAGTTACATTTAAATTCCAGATAAACAACGGATTTTTAAAAAACAAAGTATATCCTAAAATATGCGTGGCTCATGCTTAGACTGAAAAATTATTTATTGTTTAACTGAAATTTGAGTGTAACCGAGCGTCCGTCTTTTATTTGCACTTATGAAATCTGGCAATCCAACCCCTGAGCCACCGCAGAGGAGGCACCTCAGCAAACATCTGGCCTCCGGAATTGACAAATCTTAGGCCGGCACTTCACATCTGTCCTTGGCCAACACCGCAGCCTGGTGGCCTGCCCCTGCATGTCCCTGCTCCTCTCTGGCCCTTCACTGTCCGGCTCCAGGGGCTCCTCCAGGCCTCCTGCCACTCCTGTGCCTTTGCCTGGGTCTGCCTCTGCCTGGGCTACCTCGGCAGCACCTGCCCTCATGCTCAGCTTAGCTTCCTGGCCAGGGCCACAGCATCGCCCTCACAAGGTGTCCGGCTGCAAAGTTGGCACGTGCAGGTGCATGAAACCCAGGACCAGCGGAGTCGGGCCTCCTGGCTCCGGTTCCCTGTGAAGCAGGATTCGCAGGGAGGAGTGCAGCAAAGCCTCCAGGTCACGGCTGGGGGCTCTGCTTTCTCGAGGACAGCCCTCCCTGTTCCTTCCCACAAGTCAGGGCCTTTCTCCGGCACCTGCCTCCACCAGGTGATGTCGCAACCTGACTTCTGGAAGGCAGGCCTTGGTCGGGCCCTGGTGGATGCGGAATCCTCCTGGTAGCTCTGAGGAGAGGGAAGGGGAGCAGGAGGGCATGGGGAGCAGGAGGGTGGGGGAACCGGAGGGTGGGGGAACAGGAGGGCATGGGGAACAGGAGGGCATGGGAAGCAGGAAGGTGGGGGGACAGAAGGGCATGGGAAGCAGGAAG
>NW_005871245.1:258811-303048 GCF_000147115.1 Myotis lucifugus | reverse complement strand
TTCTTCGAAATTAAAGTTTTTTCTGTTCTAAAATCCCTGTAAGAGCCCGGAAAGTGTCCGTCCGGATGCTTTGCTTTCATTGCCCTTGTTCTGACAGTGAGCCTTTACGCACCGACACCTTGCTCTCCCCGCTTGCTAGAGAAACAGACAACTATTATTCCTCTGTATATTTTTGGAAAACCCAGCTATTGCGCTCCCCCAAGGTGGATACCCGGATGTTTTTCCAACCTGGAATGTTCAGGGCCCTTTTGCGTTGGGGGCCTTTATGTTTGGCGTTCGGAAATTGTTGCCGGCCATGACGTTAGGAGGGCAGGAAAGGGTGGGGGGCTCGGGGGCATGGGGATCATGGCGGTGGGGGAGCAGGAGGGTGGGGGCCAGAAGGTCAGGGGGAGCAGGAGGGTGGGGGAGCAGGAGGGCATGGGGAGCAGGAGGGTGGGGGAGCAGGAGGGTGGGGGAGCAGGAGGGTGGGGGAGCAGGAGGGCATGGGGAGCAGAGGGTGGGGGAGCAGGAGGGTGGGGGAGCAGGAGGGCATGGGGAGCAGGAGGGTGGGGGAGCAGGAGGGCATGGGGACAGAAGGGCATGGGGAGCAGGAGGGTGGGGGAACCGGAGGGGTGGGGGAGCAGGAGGGTGGGGGAGCAGGAGTGCATGGGGAGCAGGAGGTTGGAGGAGCATGAGGGTGGGGGAGCTGGAGGGTGGGGGAGCAGGATGGCTTGGGGAGCAGGAGGGTGGTGGAGCAGAAGGGCATGGGAGCAGAGGGCATGGGAAGCAGGAGGCATGGGAGCAGAGGGCAGGAGCCCGGGAGGGAGAAGGGAGATGAGATGAAGCCACCAAGTGGGTCTGTTTACTTCCATTCCCTCCAGGTTACCTTTAACTGGGATAAAATGATCTAATCCCCTTTATTTCCATTCAGTGCTTCTAGAAAAGACCTACTTGACATTTCAGGAGGGGAAGAAAGAAGCAAAAGACCTAATTTTCAGTGGAAACCGTATGTGGAGAAATCTCAGTGACTCAGCATTTGGTGCTTCTTCACGTCTCTGACAGTTAGCCCAGGGGAGGCGAGAAGAAAGCACCAGCAGCTGGCCCTCCTGCGGAAAGTGTGCCAGGACCTCCCCAACGTGTCCCTGTCTTGGGGGAGCGGTGTGATGGGATGAGGGGCTCGGCCCTCCTCACACATACCCTTCACCCCCATCATGGAAGGGCATCTGGGTTCATGTTGAACCTCCTCGTGGGTAGCCTTCAAGTCCATGTAAAGGGAACAGGTCAGAGGGGGGTCACTTATTTTAAATATGCATCGTCCCCTGGACCATGATCATGACCTTAAGGGAATGATCTGGGAGTGGATTTGCCAAATCAAATGCTTTCAGTGCACGGTGCCAGGATGCCTTGGGTCAAGCCTGGGCTCCACCATCTATCTATTCACTATGTGATCACAGTCAAAAGATGTCACCTATCTGTGCCCCAGGTTCCTCCTCTGGAAAGTGGGGGCCGTAACGGTACCTACCCCACTAGGTTGTTGTGAAGAATGAAGGTGAATTGCTTCACTGTCCAGCCAATAGAAAGCATTCAAGAAATGTGAGCTACGACACTGTTTTATTCTTCTTCTTGCTGGAGAGCCTCCAGGAAAGTTGTGACAATGTTCACGACAGACAGCACCCCCGAGTGTCTTAGCCGTGGGTAGGACAGGGTGGAGGGAGCTGGTTTCTTGTCCTGGGTTTCCTTCTGACACGTGAGCTTGCTGAGTCCTTGTCCCTCTTTCGGAGCCTCCGTTTCTTTCACCTGTGATCACTGAAATCCCTTTCGGGTGGTGAATTTATGAATAGAAATGGCCAGCATACAAGGCACTCCTTTAAATAGGACAGATGTGTCTTTTGTAATCTTTCAAGTGACTCTAGAAAACTGGCTGATGAAGTAAAGATAAGCCCCATGCCTACTTCACGATATATTCCGAGTTATTTGGCTCTACTGTACTTTTACATCCATTTGTTAATTTAATAAGCGTTTATTGGGAAGCCTCTCGAACAAAGTTAGGGTTTAAGGAAATGGAAATCATTCAATCATCCAATCATTCATTCATCCACTCCTTGAACACATGGTTATAAAGTCCCAGCTCTGTCCCCATTGCTGTTCTGGGCTCTGGGAATGCAAGTTTGAGAAAGTAGACAAGGACTCTGCCCTGCAGATGCTGCATTCAGGAGGGGGAGGCAGGCACTAAGCATGTATATGAATAAGTAGATTGATTTCAGGCCATGGCGAAGGCTGTGAAGGTAATAGCGGGCCTGATGCTCTGGGACAGGAGAAGGGGAGTGTGGGAGAGGATGATCAGGGAGGGCTTCTTGGCGAGATGAGATTTGAACTCAGGCAGGAACAATCAGAGGGATCCAGCCATGCAGAGTCCTGGGGACAGAGAGCTCCAGGCAGAGGGGACAGCGTGTGCCAAGGGCTGGGGGTAGACACTAGCTGGGCGTGCTCTAGGAACTGAGAAAATGCCAGTGTGGCTGGAGCAGAGTGAGGGAGGGGAGAGCAGGAGGAGATGAGGTCAGAGAGGTAGAATTGTGAGGATTAAAAGTACTTAGCCCAGCAGCTAGCATACAATAGGTCCTTTATAACCGGCACCTATCTCTGCGAGCTCACCTGGATACAGGTAACATGAGTGCGATGAGGAGACCAGTGAGGGGATCTTGAGGGCCTTTCCAGACCCACGAATTTGTGGAAAAGAGGCTTGGAAGCAATTTGCTGGTTTTAGTAGGGCAAATGCTCTCACTTCCAGTCCTGTTTATGTCATTAATTGGTTTAGCAAAACATTTTTCCCCCAGTCAATGCAGAGTTGCCAGGAATTAAGACAGTTTCTGTTAGTGAGATTTTACTATACTTTCAAAGACATGTCTGCCAGAATGGCTGCTATCAATAAATCGACAACAAGTACTGGCGAGGAAGTGGAGAAAAGAAAACCCTAGTTTACAGACTGCTACTACCATAATGGAAAACAGTATGGAGTTTCCTAAAAAAAATAAATAAATAAAAATGGAGCTGCCATTTGAGTCAGTGATTCCATTTGTATGAATACATCCTAAGAAGCCTGAAACACCAGCCAGAAAGAATGTATGCACCCCTCTGTTCATAACAGTGTTATTTATAATAGCTAAGATCTGGAGACAGCCCAAGTGCCCATCAGGAAATGAATGTATATAAAAGCTGTGGTACATGTACACAATGGAATACTATGCAGCAGTGAAAAAGGGGGATCTATCACCCTTTGAAATAGCATGGATGGATCTGGAGATTATTATGCTAAGAGAAATAAACCAATCAGAGAAAGACAAATATCATGATCTTACTTATATGTGGAATCTAATGAACAAATAAACTGACAAACAAAATAGATTCAGAGACATGGATGCATGCAGCAGACTGACAAATCTCAGAGGTAAGAGGTTGTGGGTGGGGGCTTGGGGGGAGGTAGAAAGAGATCAACCAAAGAACTTATATGCACATATGCATAACCCATGGACACAGACAATAGTGGGGTGAAGGCCTGGGGAGGGGTCAGGAGCAGGGAGGAGTGGGTCAATGGGGGAAAAAAGGGACATCTGTAATACTTTCAACAACAAAGATAATAATAATGATAATAATGGACTGATAGCCTTATAAGAAAAATTGAAAAAGAGACAGGTCTAAATTTCCCCCATGAATATGCAAAAACTAATTAAAGGCTTGTAGCTCCTTTCTTGAGCTTTGCAGGGAACTGGCAATATTCTAATATTAGCAAAATCATAAACTCAGTGTATAAATGTCTCTTCTGTGCTTGGAAACGTCTCTCGTCTTAGCCCTTTGCCCTCTGCTGCCCAGAGAGCCAGGCTTCCGGTTGGCTGTTTCCCCAGCCCGGTCCTTTTGGCTGCTCGCAGGACTGGAAGCAGAGTCAAGGTCAGGGAGCCAGTCCTCCATTTCACAGGTGCAGAATCCGAGGCCAGAGAGGGGAAGAGGACGCTTATTAGGACTATAATCTGGGACAAGGATGTCTCCCCACGACCCATTCAACCATAGCCCAAGGGGAGCAGCTGCCTTCCCAGGTATGCAGAAGACCAGTTCTGCCAATACCTACAATCACGTCATTACTTATTTAATTCTAAAGATATTCAGCAGTGGCTACCATGCCATGGAATGTGCAAGGCACTAGGAAAAGAGGGAACAGTAAGATTCCATCTCTGTTCTCAAGGTGGTAGGAATGTGAACAGAGGTAGAACAATGAGAATAAGTCACATAGTCAACATCATCATCATCACCATCACAGTTTCACAGGGAGGTGTGGAATAAAACACAGCATGGCAGGGGGAAGGATTAAAAGTTTAGAGGCGGTGACACCTGCGACTTTAAAAGGTGACAGTGTTTGCTGTGCAGGTGGCGGAAGGGAAGCCATCCGAGGCAGAGGGAGCACAGGGGCAGGCGGGAAGGTAGGGGAGAGAGTGTGCCATCAGGACCCTGCAAACACTCAGGTGGCTGGAGTCCAGAGTGCAGGAGGGCTGTGGCTGGAGGAGACTGGACAGGTAGCCTGTGGACAGGTCATGAGGCAGACAAATGCCTGGCCAAGTGCCCAGCAACACCCCCTCCTCCCTCGACCCTTCTGCTAACTGCCCAGTTCTTTCTTCTGCCCCTCCCCCAGTCTCCATGGTTCCGGTCGGGGGGTTGCCAATCCATGACCTCCTTGCTGACAAAAGAGTGAGCATGTGACCCAGAAGTGACCCATCATAATACCTCACCCAGGTACTGTGATTGGTGCAGGGTAGGCATAGGGCTCAAGCCAGGCCAATCAGAGCCCTTCTCTGGGATTTTATGAATGGCTGCCAGGCAGAAAAAGCCCCCTCTCTCCTCTGGTGGCTGTAACCTGAGGCTGTCTTCTACCATAGCCTCTCCACCCATCTGACCATTTGGGATAGAGGACAAGCTGGGCGTCTGACTTGTATCGTATCCATCCATGTAAATGTGCCTCATGGCCGGGTGGGTCTGAGTGTGGAGCCCACGCCTGCAATCGCTCACTGCCTGACTACATCCTACCTGCAGCAGGCCCCCTCCCTGAACCCTGGCCTCCCCTGGCCACCACCAGCCTCTTTCCCTCCAGCCTCCTGCCTCTCCGACTCTTCTCCAAGGAAAGGCCGCTCCTCACCTCTGCCGGAGCGCTCTGAAGCGCCGCTTCACTGGAGGAATTAATTGGGACACGGCTGCTTGGCACAGTTCTCCGGAAGCCCAGGCGCCTCTCAATTATGTATTAGGTAGACTTTCTTCATCAAAGAACCTGCTGGGAGAGTCGCAGGGTCCTACCAATTTAGGGAGCCCTGGAGAGAAAGCAGAGTCTGCGGCTCCCGATGGGAAGCCTGGCTGGGCTGATCGAAAATAGAAGGGAGGAAGGTTGACCTGGTTTGAGCTGGTTACTCGGGGCTGGCCTTCCGGGATGCTCCCAAGGGTGCTGGGCGAGGACTGGGGCAGGCAGGGGCAGGGGCAGGGGCAGCGGGAGGTCCGGGAGCTGCTGGCACTTTCGGTGGGTGGGCAGGGCAGAGCACAGAGGCTGTTTGGAGGAGGGTGGAAGTCCCCGCCCTTGGCTGTACCCATCTGTTGAGGTGCCCCCATGAGGGAGGCTTGGTCACTGAGGCTCTGTGAGCCCCAGGATTCCTTGACACTGAAATCTATTTGAGCACAAGCCTGTTAACATTCAATTTTCACTCAACTAGAGTCAGCAGCCTTGGCAGGTCTGGCTTGTGGAAGCTGAGAACTGGAAGTGGCCTCGGAAAGGATGGAGCGTGTCCTCCTCAGTGGTGGGTGTGGCTCGCTCACTGCTTAGCCGTGTCTGAAGGGCCCTCACCTGAGGACAGAGTCCTGCCTCTTTAGCACCGCATTTCAGGTCTGTCGCATGATGCCTCCAGGATAGTTGCAGCCCCAATTCCAGACACAATGACCATTTCCCCAACATGCTGTGGCCTGCACTGCTCTGAGCCCTTGCTCCTGCCTCCCTGTCCGGACTTCTGATCTTTTCTGCCACCCGCTGCCATGGGAAGCATCCTCCAAGAGCGACTGCGGTGTCTTCTCCTCCCAGAGGCTCGCCCTCCTCCCAGGAACAACTAACTACTCTGTCCTCCATCCTCTCAATGAGGGCTCAGCTCAAAGGTCCCCTCTCAGAAAGACCCTCCTTGTCCCACAGTCTGAGGCTGTCGCTGCCTGACCCTGCCCAGAGCCAGGCTCGGTACCATCACATTGGTTTCCGTTCTTCCCAGCACCCCTCCCACCTGGCAGTCTCGTTGCTGCATGGCTTGCCTGGCCCTTCCTGCCTCCCAATTTCTGAAGACAGGGGCCTCGTCTATTCACAGCTGCACCGCCAGGCCCCACACAGGCCTGCACACAGTAGGGCCTCAGAAGCCTGGTGGAATGTGTGAAGCTGAAGTTGGCCTTTATCCAGCATCCCAGGTTCTGTCCTGGAGGATTGACCAGTGTCCCCAGTGCTTGAGGAGGAGGGCTCAGAGCCCACAGGCAGTGGCCAGGCCTCGCCCTGTAGTTTATGGCTCTGCTCTGGGCCCTGACAGCAGCCACATTTTGCGAGTTTGGAGAATGAACATTAAGGCCAGTCAAGTGGATAAATCACATCTTTTGAAATGGGCCAAACATGGATTTACACAATAGCCTGTGACAAACGCATCTTCAGGAAATGATCTGGCAGAAAATACCCCCTTTTCCAAAAGTGCGCCACGGCCCTGGGAGAAATAATGAGGCTTTTTTAGGATCGAATTATTCCCGTGCTGACAGGCTGAAGCGTGTTAACTGCCGCCCGCTCAGCGCTCACGTGTGCACCCAGCAGGGTCTATTCTTGGGTCTCCCAGGTAAGCGTCCTGCTCCCAGGGGCGGCCTGGCGAGTCCAGCGTCTGTCCTCAGGTTCTGGCCTCCCTCCTGCTGACGCGCGACCTCAGAGGGAGCAGGGCCTGTCTACTCCCCGTGAGCCAGGCCCGGGCACAGCGGGTCCTCACTCAGTGTGTGGGGGTCGCTTCTCCTGCCTGCACTCAGGAGGTCAGAAGGGGCTGCAGGGTCTCCTGAGTGCATCCCACAGGCTCATGAGGCTGGGGGTGCAGTGCTTAGAGCCCGGGCTATGAGGCTGCTGCTCAGTAAAGAAATAAGGGCCCCGCACTGTCCACACTGAAAAGGGCCGCGGTGGCCATCCACCCAAGGCCTTGATTGTCCAGATGGCAGAGCGGAGGCGGATATGGGGATGTGGGAAGCAGCATGAAGCGGGGCTGGGCTCTAGGAGAACTATTGGTGCTGAGCTCCTTGCAGGGGGTCGGGGCTCACCCAAGGGCCAGGCACTGCACCTGCCCAGGTCCTCACTCTCCCTGAGTGAGATGACACAGATGACATGTGTCAGTTCGCTCAAGGCTCACACTAGCCCTGTGAGGCAGCTGTTAACCCATTTCACAGATGAGAAAAGTAAGTCTCACAGAGGTTAAGTGACTTTCCCAGCGTCCCACAGCTAATCCCTCCTTCCACATAAAATTGGCCAATTGGAAAAGACACCTGAACTTCCTAGCTTTTGCACCAGTTAGATCTCCTGTCCCTGGGGCTGTAGGGTAGAGGGAAGGATGCGGGGCAGCACCAGGGAACTTGGTTGCTGTCTGAGATGCATGTCTGGGTTCTGCTCATTAGGAGCTGATGGAGGACCAGTTGCATTGCTGCCCTGACCCTCCAATAGGGATACTGAAGCAATTAGATGGAGAGAAAAGATGAGACTTATGGAGTGGCTGGTTTAGTGCCTTAATGGTGCCTTATCCAGATGTAGGCTGCACAGAGCTGCAGGACTGTAGGGGCTTCCTGACGTCCCTGCTCAAGGCAGCTCTTCCCCAAGGCCCAGAGCAGCTCCTGGCTCCTTCTTAAATCCTAGAGGCCTCCCTGCCCCAGGGAACCCTTCCTCCACTCTGAGCTCCCCCAGGCTCAGCAGGGTTCTGTAGCCTCTATTCCCCTTCACTGGGGGCTTCAGGACCCTAGACAAGGAGCCCCAGTTTCAGTAGCTGTAGCGACTGGTTCTGTCAGGCAAGGGTCCTGTTTCTACCTCCTCCACCTTAGACCAACTTCATTAAATTTGCCTGGACCCTGATGTGTCCCCCATCTATTCTTGCCTCCTCTTCTCATCCATTTCCACGGCACCCAGAGGAATCAGGTAAATCAGGACTACATAAACCAAACATCTTCTACAAGACAAAGGAAACCATCAACAAAAATGAAAAGGCAACCTACTGAATGGGAGAAAATATTTACAAATTATATATCAGATAAAGGGTTAAAATCCAAAATAAAGAAATAATTAATACAATCAATAGCAAAAAACAACACACCCATACATAATTTGATTAAAAAATGGACAGAATTGCTCAACTGGCATGGCTCAGTGGTTGAGTGTCGACTTATGAATCAGGAGGTCATGGTTTGATTCCTGATCAGGGCACATGCCCGGGTTGCAGACTTGATTCCCAGTGTTGGGTGTGCAGGAGGCAGCCGATCAATGATTCTCTCTCCTGGCTCCTTCTTAAATTCTGTTTCTATCTCTCTCTGTCTTCCTCTCTGAAATCAATAAAAATGTATTTTTTAAAAATGGACAGACGATCTGAACAGACATTTTCCCAAAGAAGACAAACAGATGGAGAACAGGTACATGAAAAGGTGCTCAACCTCACTAATTATCAGGGAAATGCAAATCTAAACCACAGTGAGATGCCACCTCACACCTGCTAGAAGAGCTATTATCTAGAAGGCAAGAAGCAACAAGCGTTGATGAGGATGTGGAGAGTGTAAATTGGTGCAGCCACTGTGGAAAAGAGTCCGTCTTAGGGACTACCTCACTCAACCAGCCCTGTCGCCAGGCCCAGCCTACCCCCACTCTGCCACACTGCCCTCTCCATTGTTGTCACAGCTCGCATCACTATCTGACATTTGCTGCTGCACTTCTTTGTCCCGCGGGAGCATTAGTGCCAAGAGACCACGCCCAGGTCTCTCCTGTTCCCTGCTGTATCCTCAGCACCGAGGACCGTGCCTGCATGCACAGGGGGACTAATGAATGCGTGTTGAGTGACTGCCTAATGACACGGTAGGGGAAGATAATGGGGAAGAACACGGCTCTGCAGTGGCCTGACCTATGTTTGAAGCCCAGCTCCACGACTCTTAGCTGTGTGGCCTCGGTCAAGGTGTTGAGTTTAGTGTATTTACCTTTCCCCTCTCTCTCCCTTTCTTTCCTTCTTCTTTTCCTTCCATCCCCAAAGCAGTGACCCTTCATTCTAGGCCCTTGGCTGGCACTGGGGTACCAAGATGCTGCTCCTGAGCTCAGGGGTCCCAGCCTCCCAGAGGGGTCCCTGTGAGAGGGATGAGATGGGACACCCTGGCCAGCCCGCTGGGTGGCTGGGGTGGGTGGTCAGGGAGGGCTTTGGTCCCCTGACCGAGTTGTGAAAGATACACAAGAGCTTCCCAGCGGAAGTGGAGGAACCAGCGTCCAGGCAGAGGGGGCAGCGTGTGTGGATGTTCAGAGCAGACCAGTGGAGGGAGGGGTGGGGGAGGAGGCGGCAGAACGTGAAGCTGCAGACGTGGTGTGGCAGATCACAGCGCACCCACCAATTCCTCCCACCCCAAACATGTGCCCTCTGCGTGCTGTTCTGCTCCTCTGCTCAGGAGGCCAAATCTGTTTCATCACCTTGAATGTGGGCTTGGCCTAGTGACTTGCTTTGGCCAAGACAACAGTCATAATAAGCACAAGCAGGGGCTTGAAGAACGTTTGTGCAGAGGCCGGCCCTGTCCTGCCGCAGGAGGCCTTGACTGCCACCATCGGACAAGCTTGGGGTGCCTTCTAGAGGAGGAGAGGCCATGTGGACAGGTGCCCCAGCCACCTCAGCGGTCTCATCTGAGGCCAATACAGGTGACCGAAGCCATCTGAGACCATCCAGCCCTAGTCAAGCCAGCTTGGGCTGGAAAAACCGCTGAGTTGATCAACAGAATCATTAGAAATACACACATTTGTGCTTTAATCATTAAGTTTTAGGATAATACACACAAGAAGGAACCCAATTGGGCAGGTGCGTTGCCTTTTGTGCCAGGTTGAGAAGTCTGGGCTCCATCACAGTGACTCTACTTCAGGGTCTGGAACCTGTGGCCTGAATTCAAATCCCAGTTTTGCCACTCACCAGCTGTAGGACCTTGGGCAGGTCCTTTGACCTCTCTGGGTCTCAGTTTTCTCATCTGCTAAACGGGGGCAATGAGCAGTGGCTGGAACATGAGAAGTGCTGCTGATTGTTAAGATCACATGGTGGCTGCCGATGGCTGTGTCTGCAGATTCTGGGGCGCGGACCCATGTCAGCTGACTCAGACCCCCAAGGAGGGATGAGGTGCTGGATGTGACCCCTAACCATCTGATGTGTGGTGGGCCTGGACCAGCCTGTGGGCCTCATGGAATACCTTCTCCTCCCCAGTCCACTCAGGTCTATCCAGACGTTCTGTCGGGGCAGAGTGTACTCTGCCTCTCATAGCTGAGACTCATCTTGCTTGAAATAAACGTGTATAGCACACACTGGGCTCCAGGGAGAGCGTGATTCCATGTGCACACCAGGCAGGAGCCATATCGTTAAGTCGTTTCTCTAGACACCTGGGGCCTTTGGGTGACGGCTGTGTGCAAATGGAGCATCGGAGAAATTAGAGACGACACCAGTGTTTCTACGACAGGCTGTTTGGCTCTATGAGAAGTTAGCACAGCACTGAGCCAACTCCAGTAACGGGGCCTCCTGATCTGCTCTGGGACATGGCATGGAGACCCTTTGCCTCTGCTCCCCCACCCCAGCCTCAGAGCAGGGATGCCCCAAGGACAGGGACACCAAGAAAGGGGGTTTGAGGCCAGTGAAACAAAAGAGGGGGAGGTGAGTGCTGTAGGAATCAGAGGGATGTGATCATCTTATTTCATTCTTACAATTCAACAATGAGAAAGCTTGTATTTTCCCATTTTACAGATCAGGAAACCAAGGCTCAGAGGTGTGAGACAACTTGTGCAAGGTCCTTAGGCTAGTAGGGCATCATTGCAGAAGTTCTGAGCAGAGCACGCTGTTCCAGGCACTCGCTAGGCCCTTCCTGGACCATGACCTTGTATAACCCTCTCCACAGCCTTATAAGACAGCCACAATGACTCCCCATTCATAAATGAAGAAACGGAGGCTCAGGTTCAAGGAGCTCAGAAGGACTCAGGGTTTGAGCCTTTGTGTCTCTGACCCCAAAGCCCACCTAACAAATATCCCCACCTGTTTTTATTCTTCCTTAAACCCACAGGGGAGGGCAGCAGACCTTTTTGGCAACAAGATTACAGGCTCACTCCTTGGAGGCCCAGAGCAGACTAGACGGACCCCCTCTCAACCCTGGCTAACAGAACCTGGGGCCTGGGAGAGTCAGAAGCATCCTGGTTGAGTCCTCCAGAGCAGGAGCCCCAATGGGGATCCACGGGTGACACCTATGTGCCCTTAAATGATGGGTATTTTCCTGAATGGCTGGTGTGTGTAGAGACACCCTGAGGCACTCGGCTGAACTGTGGCTCTGGTGACAATCTATACTAATAATAGAGGAATATGCAAATTGTCTGGGACACCATCACAGTAACAGTAACGACCAAACAGAAGGCTGTGTGGGGTGACCAGGCCAGCAGGGGGGTTAGTGAAGGACACCAAATGACTGAACAGCAGGCTGCGTGGGGCAACCAGGCCGGCAGGGGGGCGCAGTTTGGGGCGATCAGGCAGGCAGGCAGGTGAGCAGTTAAGGAGCCAGCGGTCCTGGATTATGAGAAGGATGTCCAACTGCCAGTTTAGGCCTGATCCCCGGCAGTCGGACATCCCCCACGGGGTCCCAGATTGGAGAGGGCGCAGGCTGGGCTGAGGGGAACCCCCCCATTCACGAATTTCATGCACCAGGCCTCTAGTAATAATATAAATAACAACATCAGTGATGGCTACTTTGTTAATGCCTACTGTGAGAGCATGCACACCACAGCACAGCAGTACTTCCCAAGGTCAGGGCCCACCTGGGAACAGACAGCATTTCCCAGAAACAGTGCTGCTCCCTGGGCGAGAATACCTGCCATCTGCCCTGCATACTAGTAAGTGGAGCCCATGCATGACCCCCTGGGGCACCAGTATCAGGAAGTGCTGGGTGGCGAGGGCAGGCTATGGGGCAGCCTGGCCGGGTAGGAATCCCAGCTGTACCATTTACCAGCTGCGTGGCCTTGGGGGAGTAACTCTGCCTCTTGCCCCTCAGTTTTCTCATCTGTTATTGGGGACAATAATGGTCCCTCTATCATAACCATTCCTTATGAAGGTAAAATGAGTTAATGCAAGTAAAATGCTATGATCAGGACCTGGCATATATGGGTGTTCAATGAACATTAGCAGAACTCTGCAGCCAGCCAGATGGAAGAGCAGGGACCACACTCACCTGCTTGCCCGACAACTAGAAAACGGACACAATATGTGAAACAGCAGTTTCCAAGGCATTAGCCACCAAGCAGCGAAGGAGAGTGATCCAAGAGAGGTGGGAAAGCCCTAAAGTTTCCCACGTTGAATGCTGACGTATGTGGGAGACATCACAGGCCAGGAGTCAGAGAGGGGGAACCCAGGCAGAATTGGGTTGTCTTCCCGAGTTGAGGAGACTGAGCTGGAAGATGGGGAGACAGGCAGCTTGAGTTTGCAGGGCAAAGTGCTGGGCACGAGGGAACTTCAGAGAGAGAAGCAGCGGAGATTTGCGTAGGGTCTGCCCAAGTCTTGTGTGTGAGGAAACTCCCTGAGGCCGGAGAACTCAGCCAAAAGGATTTGAACCCTGAAACTCAAGCTGTTGCTACTCCCACCAGAGTGGAAAACCGAATCAGTCACAGGGTGTTGGCTCGAGTGTTTAGAAGAGAGCTGCTTCGGTAGCGGAGACAACTGGCCCAGCCTAAATGTCGCTCCGTTCATGTTTAACAGAGCTTAAAAGCAAGACTTGAAATACACGTGTCCATGTTGTTTGATTGTGTTCCAGAGCAAAGATTAAGAGTGCTTAAAGAATGCAGAAGTATTAAGTACCCCGGAAAACAAAATACACAGTGACTAGCATTCCATAAAAAATTTCCAGGCTACAAAGAAGCAGGAAAATAGGACCTACAGTGAGTATAAAAATCAATCCATTGAAACCCACTTAGAATGGACGTAAATGATATAATTAGCAGGAAAGAGTCATAAAGCCAATTATTATAACATTTTTTCACATATTCAGAAACATAGAGGAAAAAGACTGGAAATGAAACGTAGAGCCATGGAAGATGTGGAGTCATAAAAATTACGCAATTAATCCAAAAGGAGGCAGAGAAAGAAGGAAAAGGGAACAAAGAACAGATGGGAGATATAGAAAACAAATAGCAAGATGGTAAATTTCAACCCAACCACATCAGGAACCACATTAAATACATCCAGCTAAAGGGCAGAGGTTGTCATATTGGACACAAAAGAAAGACTCAGCTGCCTACAAGAAACACACTTTAAAAATAAAGACAGAGAGGTTAAAAGTAAGAGATGAAAAAAAAATACACCATGTAACACTAATCAAAAGGAAGCTGGAGTGGTGATATCAATAATGGATGAAGTAGGCGTCAATGCAAACAGTATTATCAGGGATTAAGGGGGTCATTTCATAATGATACAGCTGTTAATTCATCATGAGGATATATCACTCATGAATGTTTATGAACCTAAGAACAGGTTCAAACTACATGAAGGAAACTTATGAAACTTCAAGGAGAAATAAACAAACCACAATGAGATAGAGACTGCAATACCTCTCTCAATAACTGAAAGAACAAATAGTGCGCCCAGCCGGTGTGGCTCAGTGGTCAAGCGTCCACCTGTGAACCATGAGGTCAAGGTTCGATTCCCAGCAGGGCACATGCCCAGGTTGTGGGCTCGATCCCCAGTAGCTGGTGTTCAGGAAGTAGCCAGTCAATGATTCTCATCATTGATGTTTCTATCTCTCTCTCCCTCTCCCTTCCTCTCTGGGAGAAAAAAAAAGCGAGGAAAGCAGTAAGGATACAGAGACTTAAACAACACCATCTACAAACTGAACCTAGTTGGCATTTATAGGACATTCTACCTGGCAACAGCAGAATATTCCAGGGCACACAGAACATTTACCAAGACAGATGAAATTCTAGGCTATACAAACAAATGGCAAAAATAGTAAAAAGATTCAAGTCATACATTGTACATTCTACTGACCACAAGGGTATTAAACTAGAAATCAGTAATAGTAAGTTATCTGGAAAATATCCAAATATTTAGAATCTAAGCAACACTTCTAAATAACACATGGTACAAAGAGGAAATCCAAAGAAAATTATAAAGGATCTTGAACTGGATGAAAATTAAAGCATAACCTACCAACAGCTGTGAGATGCTGCTGAAACAGAAAGGAGAGAGAAGTTACCCCCATGTTCAAAGCAGTTTTTTGTGTAATAGTTTCAAACTGGAGACAACCTAGATGTTCATCAACAGGGTCATCAATGGATAAACAAATTCTACCCACGTAAGGGACAACTACTCATAAAAAAAAAGAATGAACTATTAATACGTATGGCAATAAGGATACATCTAAAAATAATTATACCAAGTAAGAGAAACTAGTTAAAAATATCACATAAGGTATGGTTTCATTTACATAAAACTAGAGGCCCGGTGCACGAAATTTGTGCACAGGTAGGGTCCCTAGGCCTGGCCGGCGATCAGGGCTGATCTGCGGGGTGACCGGCAGGGTGACCGGCGGGGTGACCGGGGGTCCCCGTTGGCACCCACTTTGGCTGGCCTGGGGCCTGCGGGCTGGGGGCAGCTCCCGCGTTGAACGACTGCCCCCTGGTGGTCAGTGCATGTCATAGCAACTGGTCATTCTGCCATTAGGTTGATTTGCATATTAGGCTTTTATTATATAGGATAGGATTCTAGAAAAGGCAAACTAATCTATAGTGATAACAAGCAGGTGGGTGGCGGCCTGAGGACAGAGTGGGGGGTGGGCATGGGGTGTAGGTCAGGCTTACCAAGGGGCACAAGGAAATGTTTGGGGTTGACAAGTATGTTCATCATTTTGATTGTGGTGATAGTTTCACAGATGTATACACATGTCAAAACGTATCAAGTTGTACACTTAAACATGTGCAGTATTGTAGGCCAACTTCACCTCCATAAGTCTGTTAAAAATAAGTCTTAGCTATTGCTAATATTTTGTCTCTGGCCTAGTATTGAGAACTTTTATACTTTTTGGTTTTTGTCTTTTATTTTAAAATAAAATATGCGTGGGTTTCCATTATTGTCCCCACTTTATGAACAAGGACACTTCTGCAGAGTGAAATGACTAGTGTAATGTCACATGGTAGATGTAGGCGACATTGTCCTGAGCCAATTTTACTCCAGAAACAAGGCCGCTGGGCCCCGGGGTGCAGATTACAGACCCTATTCTGGTTACCGTTTTTGACCTAAATCACAGTGCCATTTGCACCCAGCCCTGGAAAGTAGAGATTTCCTGAGAAATTTTGTGTGGTGGGTTGAGAGTAGAGGCTCAGCGTTCTTGGAGGTGATGGATGGTTAAACCCCTGAATGGAAGGGGGACAAATGACTTAGTGACTCCGTGGTTGTGAAGAAGGGCGACGTTCTAGTCACAGAGAGGGTCCGGTCCCACCAGGTCACAGAGCCGCTCTGGGTAGAGCTGAGATTCCTTCCAGTCCTGCCCCTCTAAAGTCCGTGCCCTTCTGATCCCAGTCCAGAGGGGCCCTTCTGACCCTCAGCCCAGCCTCACCTGGCTGCGTGGTTCTGCCTGCAAGGCCTGCCCCGCCTCTGAGACGCCTCTTCAATTCTGGCCTCGTACTGAGAACTTTTGATTTGAACAATCTGATTCCCATGATTCTGGGGTGAGAGGAGCGGCTCCACCGCCACAGGAGGGATGGACAAATGAAGATACACATGGAAAATGAGCAGCCCTGTCTCCACTCAGCTCTAAGGGAGGTTTGACCTTCAGCAGAGACGTGAATTTCTATGGGCCTCAGGTCTCTCATCTGTGAAGGGGGGTTAAGCACAGCAACCTCAGGTGGTTCTTCTGAGGCTCAGAGCTCTATGCAAACTAGTTCTAGTCCCTCCAATGTCCCTCTGCAGGGCAGTGCCTCCTCCCAAAGAACAAGATGTTCTCCCTCCTTTCTCTCTCTACCACCCCCCACCCCCACCCAAAACTTCCTTTAAGAACCACAGAAGAAAACTGTTTATCTCATGGGTTTGGGCCTGGGAACACAGGCAGATGGCACTGGAATTAGCAGCTCGGCAGACACAGAACGTTCCAAACACCATCAGCTCAAAACAGCTCAGAACATCCCCCTCCCCAGACAAGAGTGGGGAGCAGTGCTGGGAGTCCTTTCTCAGGTCCCGGCCCCTCCCTTCCTGCCCTCCTGACCCAGGCAGCATGTCAGGCAGAGGCAGAGGGAGGACCTGGAGCCCAGGGGTCTCCGGAAGAGGAACAAAGTGACAGGAGTCATCCATCATCACCGCTGAGGGGCAGAGGCCGGCTGCTCACCACTCACACTCCCCTGCCACAGGGCAGGGCTGGTGCTGGGGCGGCTGCCCAGTCTGTGCCAACGTTTCCCAGCTCCCCTGGCATCTGGTGGGGCCACGTGCTACTTCTGGCCAATGGAATGTGGGTGTGAATGCGGTGGGCCCCTCTGGACTGTGCTGATTGATTACCTGCTGGCCTTCCCTCACTCACCTCCCTTTCCTGGTGATACTGGAGGCACATGTGTAGATGACATCATCACAGATGGAAGGAGTTGGATCCCTGTGTCACTGCTTAGAGGAGGTGCCTCCCTGGAGGAGATCCCCTGACCAGCAACATTGGAGTTCACGTGGGAGATAGATTGGTTCTTCCTGGTGAAGCAACTGGGATTGGGGATCTTTGTTACAGCACCTCAGCTATCCTGACTGATACAATCCAGTCCCTCATTTCCTCATTCATCCAGCAGGTACTTATCAGGCTCCTCTAGGTGCCAGATTCTGTGCTGAGCACCAAGACATAGTCATGAATATGGTCCATAGGCCCCTGCCCTCAGGAAGTGCTTGGGCCTATTGGGGAAAGGTCAAACAAAATGAGCAATTGAATCTCCCCCCGCCCACCCCCCCAAAAAAATTACATGGTATGAAAAGGGCTGCAAAGGAAGAAAACAATGCCAGACTTGGGAAGGTTGTGCGTGGGGGATCCTTTTGGGGGTGAGCTGTGCTTGAGGAGGAGGGAGAAGCAGGGTGGGAGGAGCTTCCTGGGGAGGGAACAGCGGGTGCAGCCCTAGCATGCAGGTCACATGCTCCCAGCTTTATGTAAATTACTTCACTGCATCCTCAGAGTGACCCTGGAGGCCCCAGGATGACTGCAGCCCAAGGAAGGTGTGGAGTGATGGGGCCCAATCACCGAACCAGGAAGGGGCTCGCCGGGATCAATCTGCCCATAATGAGAAGGGCTGGGTCAGGCCGGGGGAGGAAGAAGAGCTTGGTGGCCTATCTGGCTGAGGGCCAAGGTCCTGTGGAATGGGCTGAGAGGCCCTTTCGACTCCCAGGATATGACCCCAAGGGCTGCAGAAGGCTGGGGTCATGGGAAGAGCACGGGGCCAGGATCTCCAGGGCTAGCTGTGCGCCCTTGGGCAATACACTTGACCTCTCTGAGCCTCGTGTCTGTGGGGAAGCAGCTCCAACCCTCAGGGTAGGGGCAAGGAATGAGGGAGAGGAGGGGAGTCAGCACCTCTGAGACCTCGAATCCCGGGCCCATCTCTGCTGTTGTCCTTCACCCCACGGACGTTTCCTGGGTGACAGCACAGGTCCTGTGTCTCTGGTCCTATGTCTGCCACTCTGACCCCACCAATCCTGGGGCACAGGGAGATTGTCCACTAGGCAGGAACTCTAGGCATCACACGGCCAGCGAGGAGAGGGCGGTGCTCAGACCCCGTGTCGGAGCCTCTGCTCTCTCCAGGCCCTGGTGCTGGGGTTTCTCTCTCCTCCTGGGAGCTGGGACGTGTCCAGCTCAGCAGCAGGCAGGAGAAATGTAAGGAATGTTCTGCTCCAGAAACCTCTCAGGTCTGCCGGGGTGTAGAGCAATTTCTTCCTGATGAAGCAAAATGTCACAGGCCACTGTGTGACCACTTTCAATGGTGAAGCTTTTCTGATTTCCTCGCTCCCAGTTTCCTTCTCTGCCTCCAGTTCTGTTGGTGCCTGTGAAGCTAGGCCCTTCAGTCTCCATGCCCCCCTCTTCCTTCCATCGCAGCCTCTGCTGTGAGTTCCGCAGGGCTGTGGTCCAGGGAGGTGTCCTAGAGCCTCCTGTGTGGAGGGAAGATGACAGAAGGTCAAGAAGCGACCTGCCTGCCTTCCAGGGGCTGGCTCTCTCATGGGACCTTGGCGGGGGGGGGGGGGGGGGGGGGTAGAAATCAATGATAATGCAAAGACTAACGTCCCCTTGCAGGATCTCCCTCTATTGTAGTACTTGTCTCCCCAAGACAGGCAGACCCCCAGGGGCAGGACTCTGTCTTCCCAGAGCCAGGTGTCCCCTCAGAGTCCTCACCTAAGTGGCATCAGTAACTGCGAGTCAAAGAAAGGCAAGTAGGAGGCGGAGAAGAATTGCCATCTCCGCTTCCGCTGCCTCGAAAGCCACGGGTGCGAGAATGGAAGTGTCTCCCACCTGCACCAGCATCTTGCTCCCCAGATAGTCTGGGCTGCCCCAGCCCCGCAGGCACACGGAGAAAGCCCCACAGAGCCTCGGGCTGCTGTGTATTTTCATGCCACGGGGAATTATTTTGTTTCTGCGGCTCATTATGGGGAAATGGGCTGTCAACGTGGCTTCAGAGGAGACCAGGAGGAAAAGGGACCAATTTCCTGATTGCGGTCATCATGGGGGATTCTTACCTTCTCAGGGTGCTGCTCGCCCGAGAAATTGGCAGGGGAACCCCAGGGCCCAGGGGCCATGCAGTTCTCGGGCTGATGAGGCACTTTGGGGGGTTGTGTCTGGTGGGGCTGATGAGCTGAGGGAATGTGGCTCATGGCCTCATCAGAGCGCTGTGAGACCATTGTCCCCTACAGCACCCGGGCAAGGGCACTGCCCCCCTTGGTCCCAATCAGGAGCACCTGGGACAGAACCAAGAGAACAGAATGTTCCCAGGAGCCCCTGCTCCACCCCGCCCACCACCCCCACCTGGAGCCACCTCCAACCCCCACCCTGAACGCAGCTCCCCCAGCTCTGGAGACAGGTCCTCAGGGCACCTTCTCCAGGAGGCCCTGGAACCTCCTCATGGGGAATTCCAGACCCAGAGCCTACGGATCTGGGAGCAGCAAGTGCGGGCTGCTCCTCCCTCCCTGCGTGCTCTCCTCTAGTTCCCCCTTCAGGGCCCGGCTTGGGCCCCCTCCTCCAGGAAGCCCTCCTTATGCCTCCAGCTCATACTGGCCTCTTCCTTTCCTAACTCCTCTCCCCTGCTCTGCGGGGCAGGGAGGTGGCAGAAGGAGCCTGAGCCTTGGTGGCAGAAGGCGGGGGTTTGGACCTGCTCTGTGTAACTGTTGGAAAATCACTAGGTTTCTCTGGGACTCCACTTTCTCCATGTAAAATGAGGTATGTGAATTCATTCATTCATCCATCCATGAGTGCAGGAATTCTATGGTGATGGAAACGAAGGTGTGGTTCAAGCACATACCTTATGATGGGAGCAGTGTCCAGTGGGAATGTCAGGGTTGTCATTCTGGCCACTCTGCACCCAACTCCCCCCGCAGTGTGCCTGCAGAGCACCCAGAATTTCTGGGCATCCTGGAGCCCCCATGAGCGATGCATAGTCAGACAGCGAGTCCCTGGTAGAACATGGGGACCCTGCTCCTCCTGAAACTATTATTAGCCTTATGTCAATGTCCTCCTTGGAGCCCAGGATGCTGGGACAGAGTGAAGTGAGGCTAATAATGCAGTGACTACTTACTGTGCACCATCACTGAGCTAAACCCTTACCCTGTCTACTCCTCACAACAGCCCTGTGCTGGGCCATTTCGCAGGTGGGGGACCCTAGGCCTTGGAAGGAGCTGTAGTTTGCCCAAGGTCAGATGGCTGGTGAGGGGCGGAGCCAGATTTCAGCCTCTTCCACAGGCTCATGAACTCCACGTGGACTCCATGCAAACGTGTGCATTTCCTTTTATTACCCTTCTCGCCCGGGGTCCACTGGCCAGGAGAGCAGGGTCCCAGTTTCCAATCTGGCAGTTCTGAGCCCGTTCCAATGTGTCCTGGGGCTGCTGCTCCCACAGAGAAGCGCTGACCACGCCCCTGAGCCCAGGCACCCTCCGCCAAGGGCGCAGGGAGCAGACTGCGGCTGCTGTGGGAAGGAGGCCTCCGTCATGCACCTGTGACTGATGGTCCAGCCGGGTCCTCTGCGTGTGGGAGGGTGGGGTCACTCTCATGGAAGTGGAGAGAGGAAAAGGAGGCCAAGGAGGGAAAAAGGCCAAGTTTAGTCCCTTCTTTGTTGATGGCACAAATATCACTTAGCACTTACCCTGTGCCGGCAGGCACTGCATTACTCCAGGTATGTGGGGCTGGGAGCTACAGTGTAGGCTTAGGGCTTGTTGAGCTATGATTGAACTCAACTCAAGTTGGCTTAGCTAGAAAAGAAAGTGTATTTTCTCCGGGAAGCCGGGTGTGTGTGTGTGTGTGTGTGTGTGTGTGTGTGTGTGTGTTGCTTGCTCCAGGCCTGTCTTGACCCTGGGGGCTCAATCATTGCTACTGCTCTGGGCCAGGCAGTATTCCACGCTGGGAACACAGTGGGGAGCAAAGCAGAAGATGCAGTCTGCCTTCCCAGGCTCAGAGTCAGTGTGATTAGGGCACATGTGTGTGTACACACACACACACACACACACACTCTCTCTCTCTCTCTCTCACTCTCTCTCTCTCTCTCTCTTCTTTTTCTTTTTTCTTTTTATTTATTTTTATTTTTTAAAATATATTTTATTGATTTTTTACAGAGAGGAAGGGAGAGGGATAGAGAGTTAGAAACATCGATGAGAGAGAAACATCGATCAGCTGCCTCCTGCACACCTCCCACTGGGGATGTGCCTGCAACCAAGGTACATGCCCTTGACCGGAATCGAACCTGGGACCCTTCAGTCCGCAGGCCGACGCTCTATCCACTGAGCCAAACTGGTTAGGGCATCTCTCTTCTTTTTCTTTCTCTCCATCTTGCAGAGCTGCATTCGTCAATGTCAGCTTCATTCTCAGGCAGGAACTTCTCCAGATGACCACCAGCAGCTCTGATTCCTACTGACCAACTCAGGCACTTCTACATTTTTCAGGGGGGAAAAAAAATCTATGGTCTAATTCTGATTGGACCAACTTGGGTCATATGACGATTCTTAGGCAATCACAGTGGTCAGCGAAAGAAATTACTGATTGGTCAACCCTGAGTCACATGCTCACACTGGGAACCAAGCTCACCCTGGCTCAGTCACAGCCAAAGCCCCTAGATAAAGAATAGAGAAAGATGGGGTGAGGGTGGGGAGGACATTACACAAAGTGAATTTGATTTTGCCTCTTGCTTGGCAGCTGGGCTGGAATGCTGGGCTAATGTGGGCAACCTTGAGGAACCTCCACTATCAGGAGACAATGAACCTGCGATCTAGCACCCGCTCTGGGCCGACTACCTGGGTCATGTGACCATCAGGTCCACCCCAGCAGATCTGGCCTCTTTCTGAGGGGTGTGGTTAGGCAGAGCTGCCATGACGCTGGCTGTCCACAGAGCACAGGCTGGCCCATCCCACCTCCCTGGCTGTGTGACCTGAGTGAGATCCTCAACTTCTCTGAGCCTCGGTGTCCTCGTCTCGAAAGTGGCATTGATTAACTGACCTTAGGGCAGTAAGGGTTGTTGTGAGGGTTGGTGACAACACCTGCAAATCACCTGGTGTTGGGCTCAGCACATAGTAGGCCCTAAAAGAGCAGAGTTGTATACAGGAGGTGCTCATGGAATGGCAGCCACTGCTGTGACCTCTAGTCTGGCTCTTTGCAGGTTTGATGGTGTGTGTTGCTAGCAGGTCTATCTCCCCCACCTGCCCATGACCTCTGCGAGTACAGGCACATGTCCGATCTTTCTCCCGGTGCCCAGAGCCCTGCCCGGGGAGACCGGGCGTTCTGTGGTGACATCTGCCGAGTCATTAGAAACTGACATCCCAGAGGAATGGAAGGACAGGGAGGGCACTTTGTGGTTATAGTCCAACAGCCGCTGGGCCCTGAACCTCTCTCAGACGTCTGTTCACAGCCACACACATCTCGGCAGGACATACATTTCTTGGCAGCAGAGGGGATTGTTTCAAGTCCCCACGAGAACAGCTGGACCTGGATGGCAAAGGAGCAGTTGTCACTGCTGGGCCGGGAGGTGCCTGCGATGTCAGGATGCCCAGGCGGGATTTCTTCCCAGCCTTTGAGATGCCTGCGCTGTGGCCACATGCAGGATGTGAAGACACAGCCTGACTTTGGCGGTGTGGAGGGGCGGCCCCGTGCTCACAGCGGGCCGGCGTTGTGAATGCTGCTGTGCCCGGGGATGTGGGGAGCCTTGTCTACTTTCTTCTCTAATCTCAGCATCCTTAGAAGTTCCCTGAGAGCTGGGCTGTGCATGGCAGATAGGAGAGGAGGTGTCCCTTCAGCAGCATCGAAAATAGATCTCCCGGAATTAATCAGTCCACCCAGCACGGACACCTACTGTGTGCGGGCCCTGGGCTAGCCGCTCCACAAAGAGCCCTGAGTAGGGGGCTGGTGCCTGACACATATTAGCTGTTACTATTATTGTTGTTATTTATATGCTTACCCCCCCCCATTCCTATCACCCTTGTCCTGTCATCAAAAGCCAAGTTGCCCTGTCCAGTTTGGCTCAGTGGATAGAGTGTCAGCCCGAGTTCGATTCTGGTCAAGGGCACATGCCCGGGTTGTGGGCTCGATCCCCAGTAGGGGGCGTGCAGGAGGCAGCCGATCGATGATTCTCTCTCATCATAGATGTTTTTTCTCTCTTCCTCTCTGAAATCCATAAAAAGATATTTTAAAAAAGCCAGGCCCCCTCCTCCCTGACCCACCTCCCCGCTGGCTCTCACCAGTAGGGGCTTCATCCCCTCTCATTGGCTCAGTTAATACTAAGCCCCACATACTAGAGTTGGGGTGGAATTCTCATGGCCTTGGGCACCATCTTGTTTAGCAGAGTCACTGTGGGAAGAACATCCCTCTGTCAGTCAGCGGTGGCCAGCGTGTGGCTATGTCTTCCGGTTTCTGATTATGGTTCACAATTAGGCTGTTGTTGTTTTCTCCTTTCTCGCCTCCCAGATAGAGACCGTCATCAACAGACACTGTTTCCTTTGTTTCCAGAGACCTGGGTGAGACCATCCTGCACAGAATCCTAGATTCTGGGACAACTGGAGTGCAGGGGAACTAGTCCTTTGGTTAAAGCCCCTCATGCTACAGTTGGGAAAGAGGTCCAGGATGGGGGATGTGGTCTGTTCAAGGTCATGCAGAGAGTTAGTGACGGAATAGGGAGCAGACTCGCTCTCCTGACCCAGAACAGATGCTCTCTCGTTGCTGCTTTAGCCACACGGATCCCGGGCCTGGGGCTGGTCGGGCCAGAATTCCAAACCTGGGACAGATGAGGGGGCAGAGCTGGACAGGTGGTATGGACTTGGGTAGAAAGTGATGAAATTGAGCCTATGAAGTAGAGTCCTCACTCAGGGACTTTGGCTCTGGAGGGGCCAGTGAATGAGGGTCTCCCCAGACATGATGGGGCTGATGGACAGACTTGAACCCGATGTCATGGCAGCCTGGGATGAAATTGTCACAGGATTTTGATAAAATAAGAGAGAAAAAAGGTCAATGTAGTCCGTGGGTATAAAGTTGCCAACTGGTACCTGAGCTGAATGAGTGTCTCCTCGTTTGGGAGGTGTTAACGGTTTGACCTCAGTTGGGAAAGGCATTTGAAACTTGGTGTGATTTAACAATGAACTTCACGGAATTGGCTGGGCTTTCCTGAGAGTCTGTGCACAGTGTTAGGAGGTGCAGGTATGTGTTTGCTCTATTCTTCTGCCATTTGGGGTCATAAATCATCTTTAGAGACACAGTGACGTTGGAGCCCTGCCCTCCTAGTCCAGACAGGACAGCGAAAACCCTGAGGGACATTTCAACACCAGCAAGAACACCACATCCGCCCAAATCCTGGCTTGTCCATTTGCCTTTCTCTATCTTGTTAAGGGTGCTTCTCATTCTTGCATGACATTCCATGTTTGGGACTGGGTGCTAGAGGCATAAGGAGGGTGTGTCAGGAGCCCCTGTCTGGGTGGGAGACAGTGGGGGCCATCACTCTTGGCTTGGGGGTCTGGATTTTAGTGGCAAGCTGAGTGGCCAGGTCACTGCTGGGAGGACTGGATTGCCCCCACCTTGTTTTTCACAAGAAGTAGCGCCAACTCTGAGACTGTGGCCAGCTAGTCTTTAGCGGCATCTCCCTTCAGTGGCTGCCCACTATTTGGGTTGAAGAACGGGACCCTGATGGGGGCCTTCCAGGCCACGTGAGATGTGGCCCTGCCACATTCCTGCCAGTCACCCCTCTGCAGCTGCCCAGGTCTCCTTTCAGTTCCTCCAGCTCCTCTTCCATGTCATATCCCTTGTGACCACTGGGCCTTTGCACATGACTCTCCATCTTTATCTCTGTCCCCATTGTTCCTTCCCCCGCCCCCATCCACCATGAAGATGTGAACGACCCTGGGCGGGAACCCATCTGCTCCACGCTCCACTGTGTGCCTCTCGTGAGAGCAGTTCCAGGCGTGGTCAGTGCAAATAAATCAAAGGCAGGGAGTAGCATTATTAATCGTGAGGTTTTCCAAACTAACCTTTTTCAACGTCGAAAGTGTCAATCTCTTAATAAAATAAGTCAATGATTTATTAATAGTTAAAAAAGCCATACCATACTTTTATAAAGCAACTCAGTTCTGATACTTGAGTGTGGGAGGCTCTTGGCAAAGCATCTGAGAGACCGAGGCAGAGAGAAAGGATCTTTAATGAATGGAGACTCACAAACTTGTGACCAAGAAAACACCAGGCAAAATCAATCATTCTTCTTAGAAACTAAACAGAACAGCCTTGTGATCATGGAGCTGAGACCTGAGGTCCCCGAGAGCCATGGCGGGGGCAGAAAAGAGAAGTAAGAACCCCAGATGCAGCCACCCGGGTGTCTGGTTTACCCTACATACAGGCCACGGATCCAAAGTGAGGCCGAATCACTTTAGTAAAATAAAATGATTATTGTTGTCATTCTTTTAACCAACTTTGTTGAGCCGCATACTATGGAAGCATCCATCTTCTATAAAAACTGCTGTTTGAAATGTTGACCCTGCTATTTTGGCTTCTGTAAATACTTTCTTGCTTAAATAATAAGGAAAATAAGACTACTCCCATCCCAGCGAGGCCGTAAACCTTCCCAGACGAAGTTATCAGTGCTGGTGCCAGGCCAGGCCTTTGGTTGAGGTCTCCAAGCCCCACCACATAGGCTCTTTAAGAACTTGCAAAGGGGACCAGGAAACCCCATATTTGGGAGACAAAGGACTGAAAAAGATATAAAAAGGGACGACTTCCTCCATGTTGCTGCCCAGAATTTGAAAGACATTTTTCTCTGGGCCTGTGTGTAATAATCTATACATATAAAAGGCTAATATGCAAATTGTCCCTTCAAGAATTTAACTGGGAGACCAGGAGTTTGATCGCTCGCTCTGACATGCGCTGACCACCAGGGGGCAGCGCGGAACGAAGAAAGACTCTGGCTGGCAGCTGGAAGGCCCTGATTAATCGCCAGGCCTAGGGCCCAGAATTTGAAAGACATTTTTCTCTGGGCCTGCGTGTAATAATAATAAAGTGTAACTCCATTTCTCTAAGCATTGCTTGTTTTTTTCCAGTCTTCTGCAACACTATGTGCCACACTCAGTGCCAAGTCCTCCATAAACATTCATCTAGTTTAATCCAACACAATCCTAATTAAGTACCACAAATATCCCCATTTTACAGATGCGCAAGTAGGTGCCAAAATATCCCTATTTTACACATGAGCAAGTGGTGCCCACCCAGCTCTGTTAGAACCCAGACCCCATGCTTCCAACCCCTGGACTGCACCAGCCTCAGAGCCTCCGTGTCCTCATCTGTAATGGCAGGGCTGAGGGACAGGGGCGGGGCATCCTGTTCTGCCCAGCTCCAGGCATGAGCGGGATGGGGTGAGGAGGTGCTGGGAGTGCTGACTGACGTCCCCGTTCTTTGGCTCGCTCCCTGACTGGGGCCTCCCAGGGTGGGAGCCCTGCTATAGTCATGGCCTATCATGAGAACCATCAGCGCTTGAGCATCTTTCCTCACCAGGTGCTGGTCTAGGTACTTCCTACGCATCAGCTGGGGCTGGGAGACGGGATTGGAGATGGCAGAACAGAAGGCTGGGGCCGTGGTGCCTGTGAGCGAGTGCGGTGGCCTGAACCCTGGCCCGGATGGAGACCCTCTGGGAGCCATCCAGGGACGACGATCCCAGTGTCCGTGTGGCAGGGGCTTCCTTTACAGAGTTTTCTCCATTCCTGTCCACCTCGGTCGGACCACGGAACCTTGGCCTGGGTCTAACTCACCCTTGCCTGTGACCAGTTCGTTTCATTTGACCCTCAATTTGTAAAGGTTTGCTACACAATAAGAAGTGGGCAGTTGTTAGTCTCAGAGTAAAGGAGCAAAAGGAATTTAAATCATGCCTGCCAGGTTATTGTATTAATATTGTCCTACATGTATTTTAAGATGAATTGTTAGAGCAGTTTTAGGTTTAAAATAAAATTAAGAAGAGGGTAGAGAGATTTTCCATAGATACCTGCCCCCACGCTGCATCGCCTGCCCCGTTATCAACATCACTCACCCGTATGCTACATTTTTCACCCAGGTTGGACCAACATTGACACCTCACAATCACTCAAAGCTCATAGCTTACCTGAGGGCTCTCTCTTGGTGGGGTACCTTCTATGGGTTTGGACAAATGTATAATGACATCTATTCATCACTATTTTATTATGCTGAGTATTTTCACTGCCCTGGAAATCCTCTGTTCTCTGTCTATTCATCTCTCCCCCCTCCACCCCAACCCAGCAAACACATCTTTTTATTGTCTCCATAATTTTGCTTTTTCCAGAATGTCAGATAGTTAAAATCATACAATATGTAGCTTTTCTAGGTTGGTTCCTTTCACTTAATTATATGCATTTAAGTCCCCTCCAGGCCTTTTCATGGCTTGATAGCTCATTTCTTTTTAGTGCTTAATAATATTTAATTGCCCGACGCACCACAGTTTACTTATCCATTCATCGGCTGAAGGACATCGTGGTTGCTTCCAAGTTTGGGCGTTTATGAACAAGGCTGCTATAAACATCCGTGCGCGAGGTTTTGTGTGGACACATTTGCAGCTCCTTCAGGTACGTGCCCAGGAGCAGGACTGCTGGATTATACGGTAAAAGTATGTTCACTTCTGTGAGAAACTGCCAAACTGCCTCCCAAAGTGGCTGCACCATTTTGCATTCCCACCAGGATGGAGTGAGAGTTCTTGTTGCTCTAAGATGGGGATAATAACACCAACATCACAAGGTGGGTCTTCCCTCCTGGAAGGTGAGCCTTAGGACAGGGGCCACGCTCGGTGAGTGTTGATGGACAAGGAGGGGAAGGGTGTTCCAGGGAGAGGGCACAGCGTGAGCAAAGGCCTGGAGGCATCCACTGCATTTCACTGCTGCCTGGTCATGACCCGAGCATCGTCACAGCAGAAAAAGGAGAGTCAGATCCGAGGGCGCCTGTGCTGAAATGTGGCCCCTTCCTGGGCACCCAGGTAGGACAGTTGGGAAAATTTAAACATAATGTTTAAGTTCATGGACTTTGGGGCCAACTGCTGATTGCAAATCCTGCCTCTGCTATTGTTTACCTGTGTGATGTTGGGCAAGTTACTTAACCTCCTTGTGCCTCAGTTTCCCCATCTGTGAGGTGGGGATAATGACACTGGGCTGGATGGGGAGTAAACCTGTGCGAAGTGCTTCAGGGGGTGCCTGGCCCCCCGCAGGCATTATGGGAGCGGTTGTTGGTATTGAAGCTCCTTGTGTGCCCTGCGCCTGTGGGTCCCTCTAATCCTCAGGACACCAGGCAGGTGGGGTGGTAGGACCATGGGTTCCTTTGAAGAAGCTGAATCCCAGGAGGTGAAGTGACTTCTTCAAGGTCACAGGGCTGAGCTGGTGAGTGGGGACTGAGATCTGCTCGCCTGTCTGTCTGACTCTGGAGCCCACCCAGTGCCCAGCACAGCCTCTGCCTCAGGGTTTGGGCTGCCCTCCCCTCCCACCCTTCTGGGGGAGCTTTACAGCACCAGCTCCTGTGAGTCCAGACCCAGGGGTTCACGCAGAGATCCCAGATGCTCGCCAAGGACCATCCATGCCCACACGGCCCAGACCTGCAGGTGGACACTCACCCTCCCGCCTCCTCCGCCTTAGTGAGGCCTCCGCACACAAAGGCCCCTCTCAGTCCTTTCCCGGGGGACCGGGCCTCAGACCGTGCCAGGGGCCAGCCAGGTTACCACCCTCCTTGTGACTAATGTGAGGAAAGCAGGTCTGCAGAAATCCCTGCCTGGATTAGCCACTGCCTGGAGGACTTAACGCGTGTGTACATGGGAAATCTCCACAGGCTTGTCTCCTAATATTTATTCTGACGACTGAAACATGCAGATAAGGTGAGTGCCTGACGCTGGGACTGCAGAATACATTTACATTCTCCAAGCCACAAGGAGCTCCGTGTGTATCTGTGTTCCGGGCCTGGCTGGGGCCCAGGAGCGGGGAAAGCCGGCTCCCGGCCCAGGGAGGGTTCTGACTGGTGTTTCTTCTGCAGCAAAGACTCCCATGTGAGAGTCTCAGCACCTTAGGACCCAACAGTCCTTGACTCCCAGGATCATAACTTCCTTAGTCTTGGACTCTTCAGTCTATGGAATCTTCAAATGATAAAATACCGAGTCAGAGTCAGAGGGTTTTAGGATTCCAGGGTCTTACCCACCATCTTGCTCAGACACCATCATTCAAGTTCCTTCCACACTGTGGTTCTGAGCGATCCCAGTGCATTCCCAAGCTTCCGATCTTGCTCCAGCATCGCCTCCTCTGGGAAGCCCTCCCTGACTCCCAGGGCTGGTTCAGAGCCCCATCACAAGCTCTCTCATGGCTTCATCTACTTTGCCTTATGAGACCCACCAGGGGTGTCATTTTAAACCTGATCCTTACCTGCACTGTGAACCCTGACAGCTAGGGGGAGGGACTGCTTTTGTCACTCACAAATCCCCCCCCCCCTCCCTCGCACAGGAGCTGGTGGATAGTAGATGCTCCGTGAATGTATACCACAAGGCTATGCTGCATCCCAACTGCAGTGGATCTGCCCACCAGAGTGAGGGGAGGAGACACCTGGAGAGGACAGAGAGGAGGGAGATCATGGCACCAGTTCCGGTTCTGCGTTCCCGTCCGGGGGTGAGGGCTGCATTTATCCCACTGACCTCCTCCTGCCCTGGGGAGGGGCCCCCAGAATGTCTGAGAAGATTCTCCCTAGGAGTTATGCACAGGAAGACAGGGATCTGAGCAGCACAAGGGGTGGACTGTGACAGGCATGGAGAGACCGCTCAGACGCCCTGACGGTTTAGCCTTCCTCTCTCTCCACTCCCGCGCTCTGGACGGGGTTGGCGAGGCATTTATCAGACCCATCACAGTTTGACTTCCTTCCCGCCAGTACTGCTTCCTTCCCCTTCCTTTCACCATCTCTAGTCACCATCTCTCATCCCCAACTCCACTCAATGTCTGCTTTTCCAGGACCCATTTAGGGACACAGAGGAAACCAGTGACTGTGTCAGTTGACCCAAGTTTGAATCCTATATCCATTATTTAACTAGCTGAGTAATTGGATGCAAACAACTTGTCTCTCCGTGCCTCAGTTTTTCATCTATAAAATGGGACTAATAAATCCCCTGGCCTTGCAATTTTGTAAAGGAAAACAGACAGACAGACACACACACACACACACACACACACACAGAGACACAGACACAGACTTAATTAAAAATCTCTCTGCTTGCACGTCTGCCTCTCCCTCTGCCTCTCGTACAGGCTGAGCTACAAGGATGAGGCCCCGCTATGCTGCTGGGAAACAGGTCTGGGCAGCTGGCTTCCAGTGGCCAGCACACCCGCATGCCCCCATCATGGCTGCTGTTCCAAGTCTCCACAGGAGCGGGCGCCGATGGTGGAGGTGGATGGCAGGGTGGGGTAGGATGAGCTGGGGGCGGAGGGGAATTATTCTGTTGTTCTCTCACCCTCCTCCAGGGAAGCCCCGCTCCCCCTGCTCAGGCTGCTGCACCACGTTTCAGATCAGAACATCTAGATCCATCAAAACAAGAGGCAGGTGCGATGGCTGCCCATTCAGGGAGCGAAGGATAAAAGCTGCGGGGGCCTCACAAGATCCCCCCCGACGTGTGAGGGAGCAGACAGGCCAAGACAGGCCATGCATCTTCCAGGCTAGATGAGGAGACATGCGAGCAGCCCAGGCAGGGCAGGGGCAGCAGAGCTGATGCATTAAAGAAAACATTTATCAACAAATCAGGGAGGAAACCATCCCCCTTCCCTATGTGAGGAGCCCTTGAGTGATGGTTCCGGGATCCTCCTGCCCTGGTGTTTGCCTTTCGCTGAAGGTGATGGATGCAAACGCAGCTCTAATGAGCGGGTCCTGGGCCTTGAGACATTCACAAGGCTGTCCATCTCCACGCATCTCCCAGCTGTCAGCCCGGCCCATCTGGGAAACACATTGATTAACTCCGAGGCCTGGGGGTGGAAGGGCAGGCAGATGCAGCCGAATAGAAAGGAGGGGCCTGGACGAGCAGTGGATGGCCAGGGGGCATCTGGGCCTCAGTTTATCAGGGCGGTCAGAGGACCTCATAGTCTCCCCGACACAGCACATGGATTCCTCAAGACTGTGCCTGAGCCCCAGCAGAGGGGAGTCTTCCAGACCAGAGTGCAAATTCTGGTTTAGACACTTGGCTTTTTGATATTGGACATGACACTTAACCTCTGTGTGCCTGATGTCCATTTGGGGTTAAAACCTCTAGCATAGTAATTACCTGGCAAAGAGCAAGGGCTCAAATAAAAGCTTTTCTTTTATTACTGTTACTATTAGTATGATTACCTAGCCTTTCTATAGGTATATATATCTATATCTATCTATCTATCTATCTATCTATCTATCTATCTATACACAATATAGTTTGTTATCGAGATTTTATTTTATATTCAGCTAGCTCTTCTTCTTTCCTCCCTCCCTTCCTTCCTTCCCTCCTCTTTCCCTTCTTCTCTCCATCCCTCCCTTCTCTCTATCTCTATCTTACTCTCTTTCCTTTTTCTGTTTTTCCTCCTTTCTTATCACTGTATCAAGAGTGTTTTCTCACGCCTTGGCCTGGTGGCTCAGTTGGTTGGAGTGTTGTCCCAGCAAAAGGTTGGGGGTTTGATTTCAGGTCAGGACACATATAGGAGGCAACTGATTGATCTCTCTCTCTCTCTCTCTCTCTCTCAAAAATAAATAAATAAATAAATAATCAAACAAACCATATCCCCGGGTGAGGATTTTTAAAAAAGAGTGTTTCTCACATAACTAAAGTTCTTCAAAGGCTAATTGCTTCATAACAGACCCTCATGGAGATGCTCTGTCACCTACTCTGTCTGTCTCTAGGCTGGCTAACTAGCAACCACAGGTTTTCATCTCACCGTGGGGCTGCAGTAAACCTGTCTAGGCACAGTCCTTGCCCCCGTCCCTGGCTGCTTCCTGTGTCTGGAGGTGGAGTCGCCACGTCAGGGCGCTGACATTGCTGAGTCTCCAGATTTTTATGACTTAATTGCCTTCTCCACAGGCCCTGGCAGTGCCCGGGAGCGCCTGTCTCACCACACATTTACCAGCATCGATGATTCTCTCGTTATTTAGTCTTTACTAATCTCATGGCTCAAAATTATATTTCATTGTCTTTTGGAGACAGAGCCACGGCCTGTGGCCTCTGCTTCCCAGCAGGGTGATAATCAAATCATACTCAGAGCTTCCAGCAAACCTCGGGATGAAGGGCGGCCTCTGGCAGGGGCGCCCCGGAAGGGAGTCAAAGTTCCTGGGTCTCGGGCCCAGCTCTGTGCTCCCTCGCTGTGTGACGGGGGTTTGTTATATTGCCCTCGCTGGGCCTTTGTTGATCAGTCTCAGACAGTAGCACCCAGCTGGTCTCCCTGCCTCCAGTTTATCTAGTGCCTAGAACAGTGCCTGACACATAGCACGTCCGCAGCAAATATTTGCCGGAGACTGAACTGCCCAGGTGACCTTCCTGAAGGAACAGTGTTGCCACGTTGTTATGCTGCTTCCAACCTTTGCAGGAGCTCCCTCGCTCTGCATTTATTTATGTATTTGATCTCCTCATGAATTTCTGCTTCGACTTGGGATAGGAAAACACACGAGAGAGAAAATGAGAAAAAAGCCAGATAATATACAAAATCATTACTTTTCTTAAATCCATCCAGGAGCTGGGGCTTCAGTTCACTTGAGTAGATCTGAAACCCACAAGATGACAAGACCCTCCCCCCTCCCCCCCCTTCCCGAGCACAGGCCGGACACAGAAACCATCACACCTCCAACAGAACCGGAGGGGGTGGTGGCTGCCGTAACAGCAGGTAAGAAGCAAACAGCTAACATTTTCATGAATTCCTAAAGGCCGCACATGGACTGGCCTGACAGCTCAGCATCCTGTGTCCCCAGACACAGGGGAGTCCACATTCCCTCACCCGCATTTCCCATGGTGCTCTGGAGAAAGGCTGGGGACAGGGCCAGGCTCTGAGCGAGCCACCGCCCACTCTCCAGATCCCCCTCTCCCATGAGGCACGACCCTCAGACCCCGTTGGTGGGGCAGGTCTAGATGTAGAATTTTTAAAGTTTGACACGCGGGAGAACATAATGAGGGGCCTGGAGCTGGGCGGCCTCCAGAGGAGCCAGCGTGGCGTTGCCTGTGGCATTCGTGGCTGGGAGCTTCGTCCCATTCCCAGTTCATTCTCCTGTCTGGGTTACAATCCTCTCATTATTTATTGGGTCACAGTCCTAGATGTGGGTCTGCCATCTGCTGCAGGAGGTGGCAGGGACCCCCTGCCCGCTCCCCCCGGGCTGGGCTGCCTTGAGGAAGGAGGAAGAAGGGAGGGAGACAGAGGACTGTGAGGTCAGAGAGGAAAACAGATGCTCTCCAGAGCCCTCCCTCCAGGTGCCTACGGATGGGTGGAGAGGGCAGTTTCTACTTCCTCATCACGCTCAGGTGGTTGTCTCCGTAAGAAGTCACCGGGGGGGGGGGGGGGGGGGTTCTCGTGAGAAGCCCACAGATAGGGGGAATGAAGGCTCTACCAGTGGTTCTCAACCTTCCTAATGCCATGCGACCCTTTAATACAGTTCCTCATGTTGTGGTGACCCCCAACCATAAAATTATTTTCGTTGCTACTTCATAACTGTAATTTTGCTACTGTTATGAATCGTAATGTAAATATCTGATATGCAGGATGTATTTTCATTGTTCACGACCCACAGGTTGAGAACCGCTGCTAAACCCTCCAACCTGCTGTGGGACCTGGTACAAGTGCCCCACCTCACAGCCTCGGTTTCCCCTTCTGAACAAAGATGATTGGTGCAGCTCAGGGGTTCTCACCCCAAGATGTGGAGATTTCCTCTTTCAGGCAGGATGGAGTGACAGGGATCAGATTTATCCTCCCCCCTGAAGTGATCAAAAACCACAAAATGATGAAGCAACGGTTCACAAGACACTGGACATCAGGCACTGAAGGAGGGTCCAGAAGTAAGTGAAGGGAGCCCTACAATTGCCGTGGCTTTCAGCCCTGAGAGAGTTTCCAGGCCGTGGGACAGGGAGGAGGAGCCCAGGTGGAGCCCAGGGAGGTCCCAGGGTTGAGGAAGAGGAGCTGAAGTTTCAGGAGACCCTGGGGGCCTTGAGTTCGCAGGACACAGAGCCCAGAGGAGAGCTGCCCTGAGAGAGAACTCTGGCGAATACAGAAGGGTCTTCCCTCGAGTGTGGGGACCGTTTAGCCCTAGACTGAGAGCCGCTCTGGTCCCGCCTAAGAGATCTGAACACAAGATCCCAGAGGATCACCGTTTCCAAGTTACAGAACAAAGGCTCAGGGATATTTATAGCAAGACGAGAACACCCAGCACCCGGCAAGGTCCAATCACAGCGTCGGGCAAAGACAGCTGGAATGGCCAAGGTGAAGTGTAAAAGTAGGTTTCAGAGTGAATGAGATTCCTAGGGATAATTTCATCCAGAGGACCTAACAATTCTAATGCTTATGGACCCAGTAGCAGCACTTCAAAATACACGAACCCAATCGTGACAGAAGGGCAATGAGAAACAGACAAATCCACGACGACAGTGAGAGATTTCAACAATCTCTGGGGAGAGCAAGTAGACAGAAACTCATAAAGGATATAGAGAACTTGATCAATACCATCAACCAACTTGACGTAAGTGACACTTACAGAACATGCCAACCTTGCTAGAGCGGAGAGCCCAATCTTTTAATGTGTGTATTTAAATGTGCCGAGATAGACCACATTCTGGGTCAGAGTACAAGTCCCAATCAATCGAAAGGGTTCAAGTTGTACCGAGAATGTTCCCTAACCACAACAGAACTAAATTGGAAATCAGGAATTTAAGAGAAAGCTCTCTTTCAGTAACAGAAAGATCTTGGGAAAATCTCCAAATGCTTTGGAACTAAATAGCATACTTTTAAATAACACACGTTAGAGGAGGAATCAAAAGGGGAATTAGGATGTGTTTTTCACTGAAAGAACATGAAAACAGGACATATCCAAACTGTGGGATGCTGCTGAAGCAGCTCTTAGGGAAAGTTATAGTTCTAAATGCCGACAAGAAGAAATGTCTCAAATCAGTGACTTCGTTGTCCCTCTTTTTTAATGTATTGACTAGAGGCCTGGTGCATGAAATCTGTGCACTGGGAGGGGGGGGGTTGGTGTCCCTCAGTCCAGCCTGCACCCTCTCCAATCTGGGACCCCTCGGGGGATGTCGGACATCCCTCTCACAATCAGGGACTGCTGGCTCCCAATCTCTCACCTGTCTGCCAGCCTGATCACCCCCTAACCACTCCCCTGCCAACCTGATCGACCCCTAACTGCTCCCCTGCGGCCCAATTGCTCCCAACTGCCTTCCCCTGCCAACCCGGTCACCCCCAACTGCCCTCCTCTGCAGCCTGGTCCCCCCCAACTGCCCTCCCCTGCCGGCCATCTTGGGTGGTCATTTTGTGACCACATGGGGGTGGCCATCTTGTGCAAGGGTGTGATGGTCAATTTGCATATTACCCCTTTATTATATAGGATTTAAGAGACAGAGAAACGTTGATTTGTTGTTCTACTTATTTATGCATTCATTGTTGCTTCTTGCATGTGCCCTGACCTGAGATTGAACCTGCAACCTTGGAGTATTGGGACGATGCTCTAAGCAACTCTGCTACCTGGCCAGGGCCTCATCGTCCCTCTTCAGAAACTAGGAACAGAAGAGCAAATTAAATCCAAAGTGGGTAACAGAGAGGAAAAAAGATCAGAGTAGAAATCAGTGGAGAAAAGCTATAGAGAACATCAATGGAGCCAAAACTGGCTCTTTGAGAAAAATCAATAAAATTGATAAATCTCTAACCACACTGATCAGGAAGCAAACAAGGAAGACACAAGTTACCTATATCAGGAATGAGAGAGGTGACATCACAGATTCTCCATAAATTATTTGGAATTCTTCCGCAGCAAGATGCCTTTTATTCATTCACTTCTTATATGTTCATTCTTCCATATCAGTGTGAACTCATGGATATTTATTTTATACTTTGGATTATAATCCAGTACTATTTTTTTTTTTTTGGTTGTTGCACAATTTAATTCCAGCCTTGACTATCGAGAGCTCTTTCAGTTGGCTCTTGTGTCTCTTTGATATTTGCCCATCATTGTCAGTTTTTTAAAATCTTTTAGGTTTTTTTTTTAGCACTTCTGTACTTTCTGGCACTAAAAACATGCCAGGCTCATTTTGTATATGTCATGCCCTCATTCAAGATCAACCTTTTCCCCAAGGAGCCCTGACTCCTTTATTGGAGAGCTAGAGGCCCAATGCATAAAATTCATGCAAGAGTAGGCCTCCCTTCCCCCAGCTGCTGGCACCGGCTTCCCTCCGGCACCCAGGACCCGGGCTTCCCTCGCAGCCCCAGCTTCATCCGGAAGGTCGTCCAGAAGGACGTCTGGTCTAATTAGCATATTATGCTTTTATTATTATAGACAGTATGAGAAACCAAGATTTGGGTACTAGATACGCTTGTTGCTAGTGAGATGTCATTGCCTCCAGGCTCTGTCAGCTCACAGAGCAAGGAAACATACCTTTACACACACCCATGCATGTACACATGCATACATGTTTCTAATCTACATTCAGCCGAACATGAGTGCATACTGATGTCTCCAGGTCTAATCCATCACCACGTGGATCATTCTAGACCAGCGGTTCTCAACCTGTGGGTCGCGACCCCTTTGGGGCTCGAACGACCCTTTCACAGGGGTCGCCTAAGACCATCGGAAAACACATATATAATTACATATTGTTTTTGTGATTAATCACTATGCTTTAATTATGTTCAATTTGTAAACATGAAATTGGGGGTCACCACAACATGAGGAACTGTATTAAAGGGTCGCGGCATTAGGAAGGTTGAGAACCACTGTTCTAGAATTTTCCCCTTATTTGTCTGGAACCTCCCACCTTTAGCAATGAGAAACCAAGCTCCCAGCAGCTGCCACCCATACACGGGGAATGTTCATTCCAGTAGACATGTGATTTCAAATTGTTAGCCCATCCCCCCCTGGAAGCCAGCTCCGTGCAGTTCCTTTTGCCTTCAGTCTTAGAGACGCCGTCATTCCACAGTTACCCAGGTCAGCACCCTCGATCTCTCCCCGCTTCGCTGAGGGTGTTTCACACGTTTGTAACAGTTAGATTCTTTGTCACGGTCTGCATCCTGGAATCCCCTGACCTCCTAAGGCAGTGATGGCGAACCTTTTGAGCTCGGCGTGTCAGCAGTTTGAAAAACCCTAACTTAACTCTGGTGCCGTGTCACATATAGAAATTTTTTGATATTTGCAACCATAGTAAAACAAAGACTTATATTTTTGATATTTATTTTATATATTTAAATGCCACTTAACAAAGAAAAATCAACCAAAAAAAATGAGTTCGTGTGTCAGAGGTGTCATAGGTTCGCCATCACTGGCATAAGGGGTTTTTCAAAATCTGCAAACATAAAGGTTCGCTCTTTCTACTGTAAAATTCTGTGGATTTTGACAAATGGATGGTATCATTTATCCCATTTACTCACCATTATAATATTACCCATAATAGCTTCACTATCCTGAAAAAAAAACATCTTCTGTACTTCAAGTCTTCAATCTTCCCATTCCCCAAACCCTTTGCAACCACTGATCTGCTTCCTGTCGCTATAATTCTCCTTTTCCAGAATGCCATCTATCTGTAATCTTTTAACCAGCCTTCCCCCCTCGGCAGCAGGCATTTAAGATTCATCCATGTCTTTACATGGCTTGATTGCTCATTCCTTTTCATCACCGAGCAATATTCCATTGTATGCATGCAGCACATTCATCCATTTACCTGCTGAAGGACATCTGTCTTGGTTGTGTCCAGCTCTTGGCAATTATGAATAAAGCTGCCATAAGCATTCACACGCAGGGTTCTGTGTGTTCATAAATTTTCACATCCGCCGAGTGACTACCTGGGAGTGTGATTGCTGGATCCTCTGGTGAGACTATGTTTAGCTTTGTAAGAAACTGCCAACGTGTCTTCCAAAGAGGCCGCACTGTTTTATATTCACACCAGCAGTCAGTGCGGTTCCCGTTGCTTCACACCCTCTCCAGCAATTTGGATTTTCTGGGATATTTAAAAATCCTAGATACATGGGCTCTATTCTCAGAGATTCTGACCCCATCAGCCTGAGGTGGGGGCTCAGGATTGTTGCAAAGCCCCAGAGATTCTGATGTAGAGTTAGGCTTGAGAAACACTGAGCTGTACCAACCACCTCGCTGTGCAGATGAAGAAACTGCAGCCCGGGGTCTGCGTGCTGTGGTGGGGCTGGTCTCTAAGGCCCTGCCAGCTGACCGTCTGGGAGGGGCTCTGTGATATCCCGGTGAAGAGCTGGGGCTCTGGAGTCCCACAGCCTCAGGTTCAAATCCTGACTTTGTCTCTCACCGGCTGTGTGACTTTGGGCAGGTGTCTGCACCTCTCTGAGCCCCACCTCTGTGGAATGAGAATGGTGACAGGACCTGCTGCACAGGTTGTGTGAAGACCTACTGGGCCAATGAGTCCCAAACGCTCACCCCAGAGCTGGGCCCACAGTAGGCCAGGCACTGTTGGCGACTGTCACTGGAACTCTGGTCACGTGGAGCAGCTGTGCCTGGGGTCCCATCCTGGGAGGCCATGCTCTGCATCTTTCCTGGACCACAGGGTCTCTCCCTGTCCCACCCCCCACTCCCTATCCCTACTTGGTCTCCTCCGCGGGATCTGCAGCGGCTCCTCCCCACCTCTCCCTTTCTTCTCCCACTTAACAAACAGCTTCACTTAAAAAGCCATCTGGGAGGATGGATGGCACAAGTCACATTTGGTAGAATAAGTTTTCAGGGAGAAGAGCCAAGAAATTAAAGGCACAGCACTTACGATTCCAATCTTATTAGGCCCTTTTACTCTGACCATTGGAGAATTGCGGTTCTGTATTATAAATTCCTCCCTCCCCCCACCGCCCAGTGTTCTGGGCTCCATCTCCATTTGCCTTTGAGTGGCCTGTTCCCAATGTCCCCAGCTGATTCTCTCCCTCGAGATAAACTTCCCCCTTTTCAGCAGGAGGGGCTGCAGTGGGGCCTCCCTGATCCGGGACTCTCCTCCCCTCTGCCATGGCTGTCCCACCTCGGGGGGCTGCTCCCTCTCCCTAAAGGAGTCCCGGGTGAGGGTTTGTCTTCTTCTCTGGGGACTTTCCAGGCAGATCTGGGGACAATGGTGGGTGACCTGTGAAGGAGATATGTGTCACTGTTGGGGAGGATGGGCGCACAAGGGAGGGGTAGTGAGCTCCCTGACACTGGAGGTGTGCACAGAGCACGGGTGACCTCAGCAGAGAAGCTGAGAGCATGGGCTGCAGAGGCTGAGAGACCTGGGTTGAGTCCTGGCCACGCTGCCGGCAAGGTGTCTGACCTTCAGCAATGACATCCACTCGCCAAGCTCGGTTTCTTCACCTGGAAAATCAGGCAAGATAATAGTCCCACTTCCCAGGGTTGTCATGGAGACTAAATGACAGACTGTGTGCACAGCACTGAGTGTACATTCTCATCTCCAGGGCGGGGGAGGGGGCTGGGGTGTGACACCTCAAGCCATGCAAGCTTCCGAATTACTGTGTTCTTAGAGACCTGGGACTCTGAGATCCAACGATTCAGTGATCTACGATGATAAGGTTCCCTTGGATTCTAAGTGCTTAAGATGGTGTGATTTTGTTATTCTTCTCCATCTAAGGCTCCTTGGGAATCTAAGGCTGTGCGATTTCAAGATTCGCATTCCACACCCGTCCCTGCACCAGTTGAAGCTGGTCCCAGCCGTGGGCTGTCTGTGGCCTCGGGGGCATTTATATCTGTCTTTCTTTCCACTTTAAACCTTCCATCTTTATCCCCACTGGCCTATTGCTACTTCTCTAGGGGCCCTTTTTCTAATTCCAGCTTGACCCACGGCCCGCTTTGTTCTAAGCACACGGGGCCTCTGCGGTGCTGCTGAATTGTGCCTCGCACACACCCTCCACACACTGCCTCTTGCACGCCAGGCCTCCCCACCAAACCTCATCTTTGCCTACTGAAATCTTCCCCGTCTTCAAGGCCAAAGTCAAAGGCAGAGCTTTTGTGAGGCTTCCCTCACCTCCCAGTTGAAAGTAATATCTTTCTCCTCTGTGCTCTACTCAGATTTTGTTTAAATCCCTGTGAGCAGTTATCGAAGTCTAAAGCATTTTAGTTGGGGAGGAACATCTGCCCTTTGCCCCAAGGCAACTGGACCTCAGGTAAACATCTAAGACCCTTCCCTGCTTCCAAAAGAGAGAGGGGTGGATCTGGTTGGTCAGCGGTGGGACACTGATTGGGCCGCGCTCACTAGTGGGCGGGGTCGGCGCACGGGAGGCCATGGGACCAGCTCTCTCCCTTCCCTCTCCTCCCCCACTGCCTGCAGCCCAGAGGCCAGTCAGCTCTGCAGACCCAGCCAGGGTGAGGCCAGGGCTCACCCCCCTTCCTGCTCCAACAGCCCCAGATCTCTATGTGCTGCTGTCCCCTGAGCCGTGACCCACATTGAGGGTCTTCGATGTCCCAGGTGCCGGGCACAGTGCTGAGCTGGGCAGGCCACCCTCCCTCCCGGACTTCCCATCAGGGGCTCCTGAGGCTTCCACCTTCTGGGTGGCCCCCAGCCTCCTGCCTCTGGACATGTTCAAAGCCACACCCTTCATCTTCCCATCAGACCTGCTCCTCCCCACCGTTCCCATCCAAGTGTTTTCCCTGCAGCACCTGCTCACCCAGATCAGAAATAAGAGGACATCTCTGACGCTGCTCTCTCCTTACCCTGGGACCATCAAGCCCTGCCAATTGTAACTTCTTCAAACCTCTAGAACCCCCTTCCCCCCGCCTCCTCTACCTCGCCCCAGCTCAGGCCCTGGTCGTCTCTGGCCCAGACCTCCCCATGTCCTCCTGCCTGGTCCCTCAGCTTCATTGGTGCCTCTTTAATCCATCCACACTGTAACCCTGAGACCTGAGCAAGGGGCCCCTGCTCCAGCCAGGCTCCTCCCATGAGGAGTCTTAGAGAAAAGGGGACAAGCTCCAGTGTCCCAACCCCAGACCTCCCTGATGGACCTAAACCTGCTTCCAGGGTCTGCGAGGCCTTATCTGCGGGTCTATTCTCCGGCGGGTGAACCTCATGGCCAGTGTGCACACTCTTGGACTCAAAACGTTCTCTGGGATTTGTGGGGCCGTAGGGACAGAGCCCGGACCTGCAGGCTGGGGTGTCTGCTCACCGCGTGTGAGACTGTGATAGGGCCGAGCTGAGGAAGGGAAGAGAGGCTGGCCCCGCATTCCAGTGCAGAATTTGTCCAGGTAGGAGGATAATCTAATTTAATTTGACAGCTTGTTAGTTGATTTATCTTTTAAATATTTAGTCAACTGGTCTGTGGGCCTCATTGGTGCTCTTGCTCCGGGGTACACAAGTGTTGGGGACAGCCTGCATCGACAACCCAGCCACCAGCCAGGGTGACCACCCTACACTCAGGGCAGTCTCATTGATCCCCTGCCTGGCACCCTTCATGGCTCCCACAGGCCTTGGGATGATGTCTGTACGCTGAGCCTGGCTCACAGGACTTTTGGTGCCATGACCCTCCCTGCATCTCCGTCATCTCCCATCTGGGCACCAGAAACACACTCTATGAAAGCCCCAGACCAGTGATGGCGAACCTTTTGAGCTCGGCGTGTCAGCATTTTGAAAAACCCTAACTTAACTCTGGTGCCGTGTCACATAGAGAAATTTTTTGATATTTGCAACCATAGTAAAACAAAGACTTATATTTTTGATATTTATTTTATATATTTAAATGCCATTTAACAAAGAAAAATCAACCAAAAAAATGAGTTCGCGTGTCACCTCTGACACGCGTATCAGAGGTTCGCATCACTGCCCCAGACTGTGCACAAAATGCTGCCTGTCCCCCACTGTCCCCAAACCCAGCTCTCGGGCTTGGTGTGCAGTAGCCTTGGCGCTCACAGACCTTGGTGCCGGGGGAAGGGTGCAGGGCAGGCCTGGGGTGGGGCAGTTTGGAGCAATTGTTCTCCCTGGACAGTTTTGTCTTGGCTGCCACCCGAGAAGCCAGCAGACCCTAGGTCCACATGGACATGGCTGGCACGGAGCCCACCGCCTGGGAGGAGGCAGGAGTTGGCCTGTCTACCAGGAAGAAGCATCGGCAGGAAGTTGGTGCTGGTGCTGGGGTGCTGTGAGGGCACCCCTCTGACCTCAGCTCTCCCATGAGGCCTCAGAAGCCCAAAGTCCTGGGTTCCTCCCAGGTCCACCCCCGGCAACTTGTTTTCAGCTCCCGAAGGCACCCAGGGCAGCCTGCGCTCCTCTCCTCAATGCTGGTGGTCCCGGGGTGGGGTGAAGGCTGTCCCAGAAGGAGCCTGGGTGGCCTGCTCTGGGGTCCTGAAGCGGGGAGGGGATTGCTAATGGAACAGAGGGCCAAGTCCCTCCCTGGGCTCAGGTAGACCCACCTCTGCAGGCTGGTGCCAGGCTGAGGGGCCGGGGCCTCAGGGCCAGCCTTCCCCAGCCATCCTGCTTCCATGGCAACCAGAGACCTCTGGCTGGTGCTGAGCCCCTCCCCCACCCCATCCCAACCCTGCCTCTGGGAAGGGAATGTGACCTTGTCCTAGGCAAGCAGGTGGGAGGATGTGATTGCCACAGCCCGGCCTGGGCGGATGTCACCAGGTCGTGAAATCCATGAAGAGGTGATGTGTGAGCCTCTGCCCCTGCTTCTTGTTGATATGAATCAGGAAGGTTTCAGGATGGGGAGATGCATCCTTGTATGATTTCTCAGCCTGCGAATCCTAGTCCATCATTCCTCTCCTCCTGGACCCTCCTTTCTGGTTGGATCCTCATCCTGTTAGGTACACTGGGCTCTGTTGTGTGAGCCCGAATGACCACAGGCCCCTCCAGGTCCCCCCCCCCCCCCCGAGTATAAACCCCACTGCACCCTCTGGACTATTCTGCCATTCTGCTTCCTAGCTAGTCACCAACATCAAGAACTCGGGCTTTTACCCTCGATCCTCTACCCCACATTCCCATACCGGTGTCACCCTAGTTCCTTATTCGTCCTGCTGCTGTCTCCTTCTAGCCATCTCCCCTGCCAGAGGTCCACACCCTGTCACAACTCCTGAGGGACCTCCCTGCCTCGAGTCTCCCTCAATTCAGGTAACACGATCTTTCTGAACCAGACTTGGCACTCACCTCCTCCAGAGCCTGGGATGGTTCTTTGCCCTAATAATAAGGTCCGTGCCCCTTAGCATGACTCACACGGTCGTCACTCATTCTGTGTCCTGAGCCCTGCTCTGTGCCAGACGCTGGGGCTACAACAGAAGAAATCAACAACGACAATCTCCGGCCTCAGGAAACATCTTCTATTGGGGAAGACAGACAACAGACATATAGATCAAATGTAACATGGTGACAAGTAAGGGAGGAAGATAAAGCAGGAAGGGGCGTGGAAACGTCACGGGTTGCCTTTACATGTGAAGGTCAAGGAAGACCTCAGTGAGCAGCTGATATTTTTCCAAAGACTTGGAGGAAATGAAGGTGGAAGCCATGTGGATATCTGAGGAAGAGCATTCCAGGCAGAGGAAACAAGTGCAAAGGCCCTTTGGGTTCAACTTAAATGCCAGCTACTGAGACCCTTGTGTGTTAGTCCCCCTCATTATCCTCCCAAGTGGCCATTTTACTCGGCATGCTTGGGACCATCCCGAAGTGCAGTTGCACTGATCTGTTGAGACGTTTCCTTGAAGGTCATGTCTTTTCCTGACTGTGATCCCAGGAGAGTGGCTGACTTATTTCCTTCTCATCCCTGCACTCAGAACATGCCTAGCACATAGTAGGTGCATAGAAAATCACCTGGATGAAAAAGGGTGACCATACGAATGGGAAAGGAGTAAAGAATAAAGAACTCATGTTCCTTTAAAGAGAGCAGAATCAACTCAGAATGCTGTTGTTTTCACTTGTGAGTGGGAGGGGAGGTTCCTACTCCACTCCACTCCACTCCACTCCACTCCATTCCACTCCATTCCATTCCATTCCACTCCATTCCATTCCATTCCACTCCACTCCACTCCACTCCATTCCACTCCATTCCACTCCACTCCACTCCACTCCACTCCACTCCATTCCACTCCATTCCACTCCACTCCACTCCACTCCACTCCACTCCACTCCACTCCATTCCATTCCA
>NW_005871245.1:245932-258345 GCF_000147115.1 Myotis lucifugus | reverse complement strand
CTCCACTCTACTCCACTCTACTCCATTCCACTCCGCTCCACTCCATTCCACTCCATTTTACTCAATCCCATTCCACTTCATTCCATTCCACTTCACTCAACCCAATTCTATTCCATACCACTTCATTTTATTCCATTCTATCCATCCCATCCCATCCCATTCCATTCCATTCCACTCCACTAAATCCCTCTTCACTCCATTTCATTCCATTCCCCTCCACTCCACCCCACTCTGCTTCACTCTACTCCATTCCACTCCACTCCATTCCACTCCACTCTATTCCACTCCATTCCATTCCACTCCATTTTACTCAATCCCATTCCATTTCATTCCATTCCACTTCACTCAACCCAATTCCATTCCACCCCACTCCATTCCATTCCATTCCATTCTATCCATTCCATTCCATTCCATTCCATTCCACTCCACTATATCCCACTCCACTCCACTTCATTCCATTCCACTCCACTCCACCCCACTCCATTTAATTCCATTTTTAAAAACTCACACTGCATAATCAGAACCAGTAATTTCAGCTCCTGTCTCTGGCCCTGAAGAGAGGAACATTTCATATTTAATCAGTATTAGTTCTGGAATGCTCATGGGGGAGCAGGCTCACTTCAGGGCTGTGCAGTTTAATTTTCAGTGACGGTAATTAAGTCAGGAAAATAGCCCGGCTCAGGGCAGGACTGCTGTGGGATGGCCCACTACCAGGCCAGGGCGGTCGGGCCCCAGATGCCACCCCCCTGCTTACACCTACTCCACCCGCCTCTCCTCGCCACTCTAGCCCCTGCCACCCCAAGGGAGCAACCTGACATCCCTCTCCTGCCTGTGACGACTGGGAGGTTTCCTATGGGAGGAAGGACAGCAGTGATGTTTGGTGGGGGCCTTCTCCTCAGAAGCACGGCAGGTGGGGCATCCAGAGGTAATCCTGGTGGGGACAGGCTTTTCCTCTACCAAACCTCTTCTCCCCATTAATTCTGCTCAGTTCAACCTGTTATCATCATCATCATCATCATCATCATCATCATCATCATCATCTTAGCTATTTTAAACAATGGGTTGTCCTCATTCACTTTTTCAGGACAGTCTCATCCATACCTGCGGCATCAGCTACCTCCTCCAATGCAGGGCAGTGGACAGAGGCTTAGGGCTCACTCTTCACTTAGAGTCTGTCCAAGGCCATGGTAGTTCATTTCTCTGACCCTCTGTTCCTCACCTGTCTAAAGAGAAAATGGTAACTTCCTCCTCAAAGGACTGCTGTGATTATCAAACGGGCCGGATGTGGTCATAGATGTGGCTCTGACCAGTCCGAGGCCTGGCACAGAGTAGGTGCTCAGCACATGCTTGTCTCTTTTCCTTCCATGAGATTCCCCTATGCTGAGAGCACACAGATGCATACCTATAGGAAGAGCCTTCCAGGCAAATGGAACAGCTTGTGCAAAGGCCCTGGGGTGAGTGTGTGTGCCTGGAGTGCCCAGGGGCATCAAGAAGCTGGTGTGGCTGGATGGTGGAGTGAGGGGAGTGTGGTGTGAGATGGGGGTGGAGACATGGGCAGGCCAGGACAGACCAGGAAAGTGAGCAGGCCAGGACAGACCAGGAAGGTGGGCAGGCCAGGACAGGTCTGGTGCCCTGTGGACATTAGGGGGCAGGGGATGGGAAGATGTGATGGTGGGTAGGGGATGCCACTCCTTCTAGGGTCAGACATAATATGATCCTGGGACATCCAAGAAGCCAAGTCACGGCTAGAATGTCCACTGCCCTGCAGGACAGGGAGACTGTCCAGAGTTGCCCCAGCTGCTCCCCACACTCTCCCCTCCTACCATCCTGACCTGCTGGGAGAGAAGACAAAGATGTCAGAGAGCAAACCGGGGCCTGTGCCAGCCCAGCATCCAGGCCTCTCCTGGGATGCGATGTGGAGAGAGCACCAGTGCGAGAGGCAGAGGCCCATGCCCACCTCACACTTGGCTCACAGCAGGACCTCAGAAATGGCCCAGGCCACGGACATCCCCGGGGGGAAGAAAAAGCCTGGTCCCAGGAAGGGAATCTGCTCTCTGGTGTGAGAGGTACTGAGAGGTGGGGTCTAAGAAGTCCACCCATCCCTGCGTTCCTGAGCCCCCTCATTCAGACCTTCAGGGCCGCTGCTGTCCACAGGCCTGCTGGCTGGGAGGTCTTCCTTGCTGTCTCACGTTTCCCCTCAAACCCTTACTGATGCTTCTGTGCTTGGCCCTGGGCTGCGCATGTGGCATCCAGATGTGACCCCTGTCTTGTCCAGTGAAGACTAGGACAGACAAACAGATGATCGCCGTGACATACTGCTCACAGGGTCTGAGGGAGGCGCCCAACGCCTGGGTGGGGAGGGGATTGGCAGGGAGCATTTTCTCCATCAGATGCTCCCCTCTGGCCACAGTGTCAGGCCTCAGAGCTCTCAAGGGCCTATGAAAATGTTTAAGGCCTGGAAAAAATCACAGGAATAAGATACAAACAGAAAGCCTCAACATTGAAATTGATACATGTCTACTGGTATTAAATGCCGTAACACATGATATTGTCAAAGAGTCACTTTCTGATCTATCTGACTCTTACACTTCCAGCGACTCTGATTTAATGTGGGATCTGGTCATAATATGTGTGATCTTATGAAAGAAGGAGTTTCCAAAACCAGTAAGATCTGGAAAGGTCTTAAAAGAACAATGGTTGGGGTAGGTACGTGGGAGGAGTGGCGGTGGGGAAAGCAGCCTCAGAAGACTTCACAGAGGAGGGGGCGTGTAGCTGGAAGGATGCTGAGGGGGGAACAGCATGTGCAAAGGCAGGGCATGGCGGAGCCTGCTTGCCTGAGGAGCAGGGACCCTTCGTTGCCCCTGCAGCCTAAGAGGGTGGGTCAGGGAGGAGGGGGGCTGGAGCCCACGTGTTCTTTCCCTTCTTGAGCCTCTCTCCACCCTCACACCTTCTCCATCATGAAAGCCCCGCTCTGCCCTTACCTTAGGACAGAAGAGCAGAGTTGGATGGGGGAGGGTTTCAGATAACTTGCGCCACCTCCACCAGGCCATCTGGGGAGAAGGGGCTGAGCTCCCGGCCCCACCCCCTGCGGTTGTGTAGATGTTGAGGAGGGGCCTCCATTACTAGAGGACAGCGATGGGACTAGGGAGGCAGGAAACCACCAACCCAGGACCGTGCAGCAGGGGCGAGGGTGCTTCCTGTGAGGGTGACTCTTTAATATTAGAAGGAAATCTAGGCTGGATGGCCCCCTACGCAGAAGCTGGGTGAGCAGAGGACGGGAGGCTGGTTAATGTACATTGCAAGGGAAGGTGAACTAGATTAGTTGTAAGTCTGAGTTCAACTCATAGTTGAACAGTGTCTGGCACTGGGCTAAGCTCTGTGCATATAGCGACTCATTGAACTATCCCAGGGATCCTGCCAAGTACTAACTATTACGGTCCCCTTTTAACAAAAAAGGAAACCGAGGCACAGAGAGATGGAGTCAATGCCACAAAGACATCAGCTACTAAAAGATGGAGCCAGGAGATGACATTCAAGTTCACTACAGCTCCAAATTCTAAAATCCCAGGCTTCTGAGACTTTTAAGATCTTGTGTTTTAATTCTAAAGATCTATAATTTAAAGATGCCATAAATCGAATGTTCTATTTCTAACATGTCATCATTTTAAGAGACTTAGAGTCTATAATTTGATGCTAAGTCTAAGGATCTAAGACTCTATGCTTTTAAGATTCTCTGTGTCTAATATTTTATAGGGGTTATTCAAAACCAAACAGGTAGGAGATTTCTTTTCCTTCCTTCCCCCTGAGGAGAGAGGTCAAGGCTATGCTCCCAGAGCCCCAAGCTGTCCCTCCCTGTCCCTTACCCCACACTCCCCATCCCTTACCCCACACTTTTGCCATTTGGGACCCATTAATCTGAGATAGCCCCAGGGCGGGTGGTTGGGAGCCAATGAATGTGGAAGAAAGTGGCTGACCCAGAAAACAGAGGATCCTCAGCATTTTCCCAGAGGTGGGCCATCAGGAGCCCCCTGACCTTGGCAGCCTGCACAGGGGCCAGTAGGATGGGAGGTCCTTGGAGGGGAAAGGCTGCAAAGGTCTGTCCCTGGAGGTTGGTCCTAAGTGAGGCGTTCCTCCCCGGGGCCCCCACTCCCAGTCACCTGATCCCTCTCCCGGCTCAGTTTTTGTCATAGCGCGTGTCACTGACTGAAATTACTTCCCTCAGGCTTGTGTTTATTGCCATCCATTCCCACTGAAAAGTCAGCTCTCTGAGGGCAGAGACCCAGTCTGGGCAGACTGAAAGCAGGTATCAGTTCTCTGAATGGACGTCAGACAAGTTCACGATGTCATCCTCGCCTCCTCCCCTCGCACCCCCTCGTAGAGTCAGCTGCTCGGTCCAGATGGCCCTGTCTCCTGCAGGGCTCCGGATCCACTCCTTCCCCATCCCTTACCCTCTTTCTAGTGTCCTTGCTGAGGGCACAGGCTCTGGGTCCCAGATGCTGGGTCAAATCTGCCATTTATTAGTGGAATGATCAGGGCAAGTGACAACCTCTTTGTGCCTGCTTTCTCTTCTATAAAATAGAGATGGCGGTAATCATGCCCACCTCTTCAGAGGAGTGAAAGAAACGAATGTCTAAGTCCCAAGTGTTCAAAATGTGCCTGGCAGACTGGATCCTCTGGGAAGTGTTAGCTGTGGCGATTGAGATAATCATGGCTATTATTACACCTCGTCTCCTTATTGCCGACGGAAGGAGGCCCCCAAAGCCCCTCCTGGTCTGGCCCCATCTCCAGCCCAAGGTTCCCCCCATCTCATCAGTTCACACAGGACTTCCCTCCTCCCGCTTCCCTGGCCTCCAAGCCTTTGCACATGGTGTTCCCATGCCTGGAAGGCCCTTCCATCATCTCTCCCTGGAAAACTCTCACTCTGCCTGGATGAATCAGCTCAGATGCCACCTCCTCTGTGAGGCCAGGTCATACCTTTTCCCCCTTCCAGCACCTTCTCTGGGCTCCCACAGTAGTTGGCACCCATGTCATATCTCCCATCACCCAGCCCTGAACTGTCACCTACATACCCCCCAGCAGGGACTTCCTTTTCTGTCCTTTCATCTCCATGTCCCTGGATACAGGGCCCTGGTCCCAGGATTCCATTTGGCATGGTGTGTGTGTCCACGCATGATTGTTGAACAGACAGTAAGCAAGTGCTCAGTGCCAGGCTCTCCTGGGTCCTGAGGGATTCACCCCTCACTTCCCCTGTCGGAGCTCCGGTTTCCCCATCTGTAATGTGGGTGTGATCGCCACTGTGGGCCCTCCCTCCCATGAGAACAAAGACCTCGGGCCTCCTTAGGCTGGTGGGGCTGGGAGCAGGGCAGTGAAAGGGAGGGTTCTGTTATTAAGCTCATCAGTTCTGGTTCCTGGTCTTTGGGGAGAAGAGCTGGGCTGGTAATTGGCGTTGTTAGGGGAGACAGAGGCGGGGCTGGTATTGATGTCAGCGTCGACCTAGAGCAGCCAGACCCAAGGCTGCGGGTAATTGTGGCGGGGTGGGGGGTGGGGGGCACTGGGACCAGGGGTGGGGGGGCGGGCACCTCTTTCTCTCCAGGAGGTGGAGAAGGACCAGCCTCTTCCTCTTGGTGCGGGAGACCCGCGGCGGTTCCGACTCTGGCCTGAAGGTGGCGCTGCAGGCTCTCGCAAGTGCAGCTCAGTAGGGAGCAACCTGGTGCCTGGAGGTGGGGAGGGGTCTGGAGAGAACAGAGGAAAGAGAGAAAGATGGGGAGGAGGGGGATAGAAAGGACTGCAGGAGTGGTCTGAGAGAGAAGCAGGGAGACCAGAGGAGGGAGAAGAGAAAGTGCTGGGGTGGGGGTGGGGAGGGAGGATGAATGGGGAGAAGGAGGCTTCTCATCAGAGGTTTGGAGTAGCCAAGCCCTCTGGAATTTCCCCGCTCCCATGCCTGCAGAGCCTCACTCCTCCCTTAGGGCCCCCCATCCCTCCCTGGCTCCCCAGGGTCCTCAGGATGAAGTCCCTCTGCACAGCCCATCTGCTGTGTGACCCAGTGGACCTGCCGTGGGCGGACACGGCCAGGCAGGGACTGTGAATCATGATAGAATCTCCAGGGCCTCTCAGGGGCGCTCTGTGTTTCACCAGCATTTGTCGAATGAAGAAATAAGCCTGGTGACCCCCGTGTCCCAACCTACCTCTGCAGCTGCTTTTTGCTCCTGTACCAGCCAGCCTAGACCCATGCTCTGACCCTGTGCTTCCGGGAACGCATCTGTCCTCTGTCCCGTGCCCTCACTTGCCTGGGGAAGTCACCAAAGGGCTGGGCGACATCCGAGTTAGGAACCCCCGGAGGCCCAGCTCAGCCTCATCCAGCTGCATGGCCTTTAGGGAGTACGCCTTGCCTCTTTGCATCTCAGCATTTTTTTCATCTCAAAAAGAGACAGTTTGCAAGCGAAGGCAGAGAGATTTAATAAACTATTTAATAAACTCCCTGGCAGAGACAGAAGAGAGTGTGCAGGGCAGGGCACGAGGGGGAGAGAGGGTGCTGCAATTACAGCCGCTGAGTGACGGAAGCTGTCAGCTGGGCCTGCCTCATAGAGAATGGCATCTGGACCGCATTCCTCATGGCAGTGACATGGAGGGGGCCGTGGGAGGGTTGGGCGGTTGCTGCGCCTGTAAGGGGCCAGGCCCAAGGCTGCTGGGGGAAAGGCAGGGCCCCGAGAGCTGCTGCCTGGCTCTGCAAAGGAGGCTGTGACTGGAACTGAGTAACTGAGACTTTCTCCATCTGCTTTTCGTCAGCCCGCCCAGCCTGGGAGCCTGACCTCCCGCACTGAGCGGGGCACCTGCGGCCACTGCAAAGCCTCTGGGCCATGGGGGCAGGGACTGGCATTGACACCGGTCCTCACGGCTGCTCGCTGTGGCTGCTGTTTGTGGAGCAGCTGCTCTGGGCCACACGTGCTGGGCAGTGCTCTCACCTCTCTTGCAAACCTGCTCCGGGCGGATTTATTCTTACAGACGCGGGCCCTGACTCCCAGCCCCATGCTCTTTCACCTGTTTCTACCTCTGTCGAGACCTGGCTGGGTCACCATGGGTCCCCTGCCCACTCGGGGGTGGGCAGGAGGAGCCGTGAGGCTTCGCTCCATCTGTAGGCAGCCAGCACTGGGCAAAGCTCACCTTCCATTCCCTCCTCTCTCCGTGATTTGCTGTTTGGGGTCCTTGGCGAAGCCCCCGAGTAAATATTAATAATGTGCCTTTGTGTATATTGGCTGAGAAAGAGAATGAATCATTTCCTGCTTCTCTCTTGGGCTGGAACCTTAACTAAAAATACGCTGGCTTTTCAGGTCACCCTGATGGGCCTGGCGGATGGGGCTGGGGCAGCGCCAGGAAGTAGCCGCCCGTCTGGCTGCCTCGATGCCCGAAAGTCCATCATCCCCAAGCTGTGCCCCGACTTCCCTCTCAGCACAGAGGACACTGACACCAATAGGCCGAGGTGCAAGTACAGGCTCTGGCCATATCCCAACAGGTGGCTATAGCTAGTGTTTCCCTGGCCTCCCTGGCTCTCAGGGGAGATTGGGGTCTGTGTCCTGTTTAGCAGCCTGGCCTGGACGCGTCCGCATGGCAGGCTCATCCCATCACCCTGTGTTGTCTGATTAGTCCTTAGCTCCAGTTTCTGCTTGAAAAGAGATGGTGAAATGTGGAAGGAAAACATACATCAGGCTGCAGGCTGCTGAGGGGACACAGCGCAGAGGAAGACAGGTGGAAATGACGGGCCCTTCGTGCACTGATTTGCCACTCAGCATTTGCAAAGCTGTTTGCACACCCGCTGTTCTGTTTGGTCTCTATAAGGAGCCTGAAAACTACGGAGAGCTGCCGTCAATGTGCAGACGAGGTAACTGGGACTGCCCGGGGGCCTGCGGAAGGCCTGTCACTAGTGAAAGGAGAGAGAAGAGTTGAGCCCAGGACTGATACCAAATCTCCTTCTCTCACCCTCCTGAGGCTGCCAGGCCAGGGTCAATGAGGAGGGCCAGGGAGGACATCCTCAGGGAGGACATCCTCAGGGAGGGAGGTTTTGAGTGGTTTTGGAAGAAGAGAAGGAACAGGAGTGGAATGGGGAGAAGAAAGGCCAGGTTTAAGACCCGGGGTGGGCAGGGTCTGCAGATGCCGTCAGCTTATCAGTAAGAACAGTGGCTGCTTTGAGCACCTACTATGTGCCTGGACTCTGCTAGCGCCTGGGCTGTGACATCGCTTCTACTTCTCAGGTGGCCTGTGATGTGGGCGCTGTCCCCGCTGGTCAGTGGTGGCGCTGGGATCAGACCCAGGCCTACCTGTTTGCAGAACCCAGGGCTCCACTGCCCCTCCCCTGCTGAGCTTCTGCCACCAACATCTCTCCCTGGCTGAGTTCCCGTGGCCAGTGATTCAGCCTCTCTGAGCCTCCATTTCTTGGTCTGAAATAGGGATGACAATACCTGTGGGGCAGGAGGGAGACATGTTTGATCGTCACCATTCTTCTGGGGAGAGTAGAGCGTTGGTCTGGCTCTGGACCAGAGGCTGACGTTCTGGTGGCACAGAAGCAGCTGGTGTGGAGGTACCTGGAGGGATGCAGAAGCTGCTCTGCGCAAAAAAAGGCCAGCTTCCTCCCGAGGAGGTGGGGGGTTGGGGGTCGGAGCAAGAGGGAGCAGAGCTGGAGTGGATGGCAACAAACAGACACCTGCCTGAGGAAGATCATTTCAGGCAGCGACGCGGCACAGTGATGAAACCTGGACCGGGAGAGGGACCGAGCGCCTGGGAGTGGGGGCCCCGGGAGGAAGGCTTCACTTAGGACCGACCTCCAGGGATGTGCTCTGCAGCTCTTCCCCTCCAAGCACCTCCCCCACCCCACTGGGCCCAGCACTTGTGGCCAGAGTGATGGGTGGGCCCTTATGGGTGGGCCCTTCTCCTGCCCCCCCTCCCAGGCAATTGTCCTATTAACATGGGTCCTTGTTTGTGGTCATGGAATGCTACGGTCCAGTTCTCCCAGCCCTTCTCTGAATGGCTTCTACTACTTTGAACAGATAAAAATGGACGTGGCAGAGACAGGGTGAAGAAAATCAATAAGTAATAAAAGTTAACACGAGAGCAAATGCATTATCTCAATCACAGGAGCCAAGAATGTGTCTGAGGAGTGAGAGGGACCAAGCCCAGGACACACCTGAGAGCCCAGGAGCCTGGGAGGTGCAGCCTTGGGGGTGGGGGTGGAGGGTGGGGAGGAGGCTCGCCCCTGCCCACTGGATCGGGGTCTCCTCACAAGCTGGACTAGAGGTGGTGAGAGGGTGAGCGAGGGGAGAGATGGTGGGGAGGGTGGGTTGGGGATGGGAGTGAGGAGGGTAGAGGGGGGGAGTGGAGAAGGTAGACTGGGGGGAGTGGGGAGGGTGTGGGGTGGGTGGGATCAGTTAGGAAGCTTTGTGTTAACTGAAGCCAGATGTGAGGGCTCCCCAGACCAAGGCGGGAAGAGAGGGGATGGAGAAGTCCCTGGAGAGACAAGAGAGTGACACGCAGATGTGGAGGGTGACATGATGCAGATCACTGGGTGGGTCATCCCCTGGGGGATGAACCCAGAGCAAAGCCGCCCCCTCGATCCCCTTAACAACTGACCTCCAGCTCTGAGCACCAGTGCTCCCATCCCACATTGTCCCTGGCTGTCACACCCCTCCCCCAAATCCGTCACAGACCCAATCCATCACGGATCAGATGACCTTCTGCCACGGCCCAGGACTGGCCACCTGGGAGAATAACAGCAGCCAACATGACAGGCAGGGCACTGGGCCAGTGAGGCACTGACCTGAGCAGGTCATGTGCATGAGCTCATCTCTGAGCCCCACACCCTGTGGGGTGTGTGCTGCTGCCTTCCACCGGGCATGGACCAGGACACGGGCATGGAGGGGTAAGTCACCTGGCCAAGCTCACACGGCCTGGCAGTGTGCTCCAAGCCTCCCTCACCCCAAAGTTCCTCCCCACAGCTTCTGAAAGGCTCTCTGTAGATCTAGTCCTTTCCTTATTTTGTAGAAGGGACACTAAGGCCCAGTGAGGGCAGGCAACCCAGGCCTGGTCACACAGCATGAGACTCCCGACTTTTGCCCCGATTTTTTCCACTTGCAAGTCACTCTGGCTGCCGTCTCCTTGGCAGTGGGAGGGAGGAGACCCAGAGGCCAAGGGAAGCTGCGCACAGGGAGGCCCAGGCAGCTCTGGAGGGCACCAGGACGATGGGCAGTGCCCACAGCAGCCGGCAACCCACCCAGGGCCCTGGACCCCCTCCTTCCTCCACCCACACACCCCGATGAAGTGCATGCTTTGAAAATGAAAGCTGGCTTGAAGTAAACAGATGAGCAGTGGTTACTGCTAGCACTTTATTAATTAGGTGTTCTAAATACATTAAAACCTGGGCACTTAATTTAGATTTATAGGGAAACTTTAGATTTATAAGCTGCTATTATGTGTTAAGCACAGAAAATGCCAGTGGGTTCTCATAGACAACACGCACTGAAGCATAACAGGAAAACGTTCACGTCCATTTCCCTCGTGTGGAGCTGGCACTGGGGATTCAGGAGGTGGCGCTCCCTGTCCCCGTGGCAGGCTGTCCTCTTGGGGATTACAGGGTCACCCATGCGTCCGCACGCATGGTGCCATGGCGGAGGCACACTTAGGGACCAAGACGCTGACCCTGAGGGGAGGGGGCGCGGGGCAAGGTGGGGGGAGGCCAGGATGGGTGGCTGGAGCCCTGGGTGCTGCCCTCTTGGTGCTGCCTCCCTCTGACTCCGCCCCTCCGATGGGGAGCCACCCTGTGGTCTGCAGCCAGGACCTGGTCTGGGAATGAAAGGTCTGAGCTCGCATCATGGCGGCCCAGGATCCCCAGCAGCTGGCCAGCCCGAGGGCTAGGGGTCCCTCCATGGCTGCACCAGGCCGTTTGGTCAATCTTTGGAGCTGAGCCCAGCCCGGGGAAGTCCCACTGCCTCCTGTCACGGAGGAGTGTTCCCGGGACCCCACAGCTCATGTCTCTGACCCTCAGGTCCCCACTTGCCAAGCTGGAGTTAGGACACGGGCCTCCCAGGCTTCCTGAGGACAAAACGAGATGTGTCGCCTCACCAGGACCGTCATTTCCTGGGCACAGGGCTGATCATCCTCATGCCTTTCTCCGAATCCTCCAAACAAGGCGGGCGCTGCCATTGCCCCCTTTGCTGATGAGGAAAGCGCCCGCTGCCCAGTGGACAGCACACCCCAAGTCCATGGCTCATGCAGTGAGGCCGACATACAGGCACGCCCGCAGCCCTGCCTGTGCGCCCCTCAGCCCCGTCCTTCTGCACAGACTAGGTGCCTGCTGTTAAGAGACTGTGTTTTCAGCAGAGCAAGTGCAAGGGCTTTTGGACAAGCGTGGACCCGGACAAGGCTCGGTCACATGCAGCTTTTACGATGCCCCTTGTTCAGCCCTGAGCCTAGAGGGCCGGGCAAGTTGGCTGCATGTGTTGAAATATTGCTCCATGTCGCTTGATGGTCCCTCTGTGAGGGGACAGATTGTGCTGACATATTGTTGAGGGGAAAAGATGGAGGGAGGAGGAGAGAGAAAGGGAGGGAGGGGGAGAGAGAGTGCGCAGACTTACCTGCAGGATGTGGTGAATACTGCATCATGCTGCTTTTTGTGGGACTAGAATGTCTAAAGGCTTTTTGAAAAACAAGCTCCCCCAGCAGAGACGGGAGGGCACAGGCAGGTGTAGTCACAGAGCGCAGGGCTCCCGCAGGGCACTGGGTGCAGTGACCTGTGGGGGCAGCGGGACTGCTGTGTCTGGTGGGCAGAGGGAAACACCTGTCCCTACAACCTGCTGTCCTCACCTCAGTGCAGTCGCGAAGCCCACGGGGCCAGGTCTGCACGGAGACGGGGCCGGAGTAAATCAGCCCCGGCAGCGGCGGGAGCCGGGCTAAGGCCAGAGGTGGTCGCTCACCTCTCCCATGAGACTCCATGCTGGTGTCCCAGGGGCATGGAGACAAATCCTGCCAGCTGGCCACGGGGCAGCTCCTGCCTGCCTTGAGGGTGTGAGGATGAGGAGCTGGGGAGCCTTTCTGCCCATCTCCTGCCCTTAGTCTGGGCTCACCTGACACCCCCTCCAACACCCTCTTCATGCGCCCATCCTGTAAGCCTCTGCCTGGCCTGTGCTGGTTCTGACTGGTCCCTGCGCTGAAGGGCTCACAAACCAATGCAGGAGGCAGAGAAGCAACACACACGGACAGCGTGGTTCAGAGCATCCCAGTGTGGGACAATGCAGTTAACTTTTTATTACACTAACTAGAGGCCTGGTGCACAAAATTTGTGCACTGGGGGGGGGGCTGTCCCTTAGCCCAGCCTGCACCCTCTCCAATCTGGGACCCCTTGGGGGATGTTTGACTGCCGGCAGTCGGAC
>NW_005871245.1:234550-245346 GCF_000147115.1 Myotis lucifugus | reverse complement strand
GCCATCTTGTGATGATGTGAGGGTAAATTTGTGTATTACCTCTTTATTATATAGGATAAGGGCAGGTATTCTTTGCATCTGTGCCAGATCCCGCTTTGCAATTTCGAGGCAGGTCAGTCCTGCCCCAGGGATACCGTCTGCCCTGGATGGATCTCTCCTGGTTCTACTCCTGCCCAGCCATGAGCCCACGCAGGCGCTGCTTTCTCCATGTCTGGGCTGAGCATGGAGCAGCTGCTGGAGAAGCCCGCATCAGGGAGGACTGGCACCCCATTCCCCATATCGCCCCCCCCCACTCACCCTCTCACCGGCCCCCTTCCCTTTCCCTCTAGGACTATCTCAGTTCTCTGTCCTCCTCAAGTCAGTCTCCAGCCCCGGCCCTGCCACTAGCTGCACGTCCCCTCAGCCCCATAAGGCACTCTCTCCCTTTTCCTCATCTAACCCCATAGAAGGCTGGTCCCTCTGCCTTCCACTCCATCCCACCTTCCAGCTCTGCAGGGGCTCCTGGCCCTCCCCTCTCTCTTCCCCTGTCTTCAGCTTCCTCAACTCACCACCTAACTTCCCTGGGTAGAAGCTGCTCAAACCTTTCCCAGTGTGGCCTTAACATAAACCCTTCTCTTCGTATCCACTGGCCTCCAGCCCCACTGTCTTCTTGCCGTATCAGCAGCCGTTATGGAAAGGAGTCATCTTGGCCCTTTTCCCACTTTCATCTTTCCTGTTCTCACTACCTGGATAAGCCACCCCCCTGCCATTCTTGCAGACCCAGCTCCGCTGCCACCTCTTCGAAAGCATCGCACAGATGCTGCTGCTTCTCCATGTCCCGGGGCCCACCCTGAGTGGTCCTGTGGCTGTCAGTTCCTGGCACACTGACAGCCTCTGTCCTCAAATGTCCCTTCCCAGCCCTCTGCCTGTGCACTTTCTCCAACACCAGCTGGCTCATCTGTGGGCGGACACACAGGGGACTTAACACATCCCAGGAGTGGCCCTTACACTGTGGGGTGTGAGGGTCGGTGGATTAAGGCCCTGGCCTCCCCAGGCACCAGAGGGACGGTCCCTTGGCTCCTCAGATGTCCCAGGGGAACTGGGCCCCAGCTGCCCGGAGGTAACCACTCCTCCACGCCCCCTTTGTTGGCTTCTCTCCCTTCCCCGAGTCAGTCTTTGCAGTTTCTCATGACGCTCCCTGGAGTCACTCCCAAATGAACCACCCATGGGCTTTTCTCAGGGTCTGCCTCGGGGGCACCCACTCTAGGATAGACACCTGCCCCACCAGACTGCCAAGGAGTTGGGTGCTCCCTCTTCTTGCTCTTCGATGCCCAGTGGGCATCCCTGTGCAAGACCTCGGGCATCTAGGTAAAGCCATTTCTTTTTACTCTGTATCCCCACCACCAAGCACAGTGCCTGGAAAATAGATGGTTATTAAATGTGTTTTGAGAGAGTGAGAAAATGAATGATTGAGTGAATGGACGAGAGATGAGGCTCGAAGTTATCTAAGTCCTCTGGCCAGGCTCCGAGGGCAAGTCACCTAATGCACCGGCCCCTCGCAGAGCCGGCCCTCACCAGCACTCCTGCGGCATGGCCTGTCCAGCCCCGGAGCCCTTCCCTGGGCTCCCAGCCTCCAGGACACAGTGTTCGCACAGCCCAGGAAACCCTCCTGTCAGGAGAGTCCTGAGCACGGAGCCTCTCGGGGAGAGGTTCCAACTCCAGTTAGAGGAACACAGTGATCGCTGTTATAATCGGACGTAATTCCATGCTGCCTCCAAGCGGATGTCACTTTGGAGGAATGGATTTGTCTCCGCTGGACCTCAGGCTCATCCAGAAGCACCCAGAAGAACCATCCTTTAGCAGCCAACGAGAAGAGCACTATGGGATGATCATTTCTACAAATTAGTTTATTCGGCTCAAATGGATCCGCCGAGGTTTCCAGGAGGCTCCAGTTGAATTTGTTGTTGCAGAATTGAAGTGGCTGCTTCCAAGCCCAGCTGGGTCAAAATGCCTTTTTTCAGCCTTTGATTCCAAGGGGGATGGGATGCTGAGCATCTCCAAAATACAATCATTTTACCACGAGGAAAAAGCGTGCAGGTGGGATGGGGTGACCCACGTTTATGCTGCATGTTGGTGGTGGAGCTGGGATCGGAGTCTGAATCCAGTCACCTCCACCCCCAGCCCCTGATTTCTCCAAAAGGTCGGCTGGGTAGGAATCATGACGAATCCAAGAACATCCTGGACTGGTTCACGGGGGTTGCCTGATGCTGAGTCAGAGACACTGGCCTAGAAACCAGGGAACCTGGCTCCGCCTCTCACCGGCTGAGTGGCATTGGGCAAGTTTATTCCCCTCTCTGGGTCTTAGTTTCCTCATTTGTAAATTGATGGGATTGATGATCTCAAGGGAATGTCCAGTTCAAAATAACCTTTGACACTCTGGCCTCAGTTTCCACATCTTTCCAGTGGCCACAATGCTGTACCTCCTAGGGTGCGGTGAGGATTAAGTGAGGTCCAGACAAGGCTCCTTGGCCCAGCTTTGTGAAAGCAACCCCGGAAAGGTGTTAGCATCACACACATCTTCAGTGAGGTGCTGTTGAGGGTAGAGCTAGATCCACATATGAGCTGCTGGTTAAAGGAGAAACAAATGTGTCACTCCCCTCCACTCTGGAAGTTCTAAAACTGGGAAGGGGCCTCGGGTGGGCTGTAGATCATGGAGGGAGGGAGGGAGTGTCTCTGAGGCCAGACCCCCTTCCTGTTTTCTCCTGTGAGATGGAATCTCTATCTCAGGCTTCCAGACCAAGGGCATTGGCAGTGCTGGGCTGAGAGCAAAGAGCAAGGTGGGGAGGGAAAGGGAGAAGAGGAGGGGGAGGATGGGGAAGAGGAGTACAAAATGTCAAAAGTGTGGGCTCTGGCCCTAGCTGGTTTGGCTCAGTGGATAGAGCGTCGGCCTGCAGACTGAAGGGTTCCAGGTTCGATTCCGGTCAAGGGCACATGCCTGGGTTGCTTGATACCTAGTAGGGGGTGTGCTGGAGGCAGCCTATCAGTGATTCTCTCTCATCATTGATGTTTCTCTCTCTCTCTCCCTCTCTCCTCCTCTGAAATCAATAAAATATATTTTAAAAAAGTGTGGGCTCTGGCTATGGAGACACCTGAGCTCCATCCCTCACCAGCTGAGTGAGAAGGGGAAGTTCCTCAGTTGTCATCCTCAGTTTTTACATCTGTTCGTTGGAAATGAGAATGGCACCCCTCCCATGGGGATAATGCTGACAAGGCCCTGAGCACCACACTTAGTCCAGTGTGAATTCTCAATACTCGGCCACCAGCAGCGGCAGTGGCAGAGCAGGCGTGTCGCTGTAAATCTACAAAGTGATGTGTCTTCGGGGAGGGGCTTCACTGTCCTGCTGACCATGGGGACAGGAAGACAAATGAACTTCTCGGAGAGAAACAGACACATTTGCTCAAGTGGAGGGCGCTCTGGAGAGTCACGGGGACCCAGGTCATACATGTGAGACAATGCGGTTAACTTTTTATTACACTCATAAGAGCAAGTATTCTTTGCATCTGCCCAACAGCAATTATATTAGTGTGGAGAACAGTTCTGAATTCATATGCTAGTGGTGATTATAACGATTATTATAATAAGAAGCTGAAGACAAATTTCATTCAATAGATCAATCAGGAAGAAATGTCAACCATGATCAAAGGACTGTCATGTGCATTAGCAATGGTGGTGGATGTTAGAGAGACAGAGGGGGTGACAGGGCACTACACGTGCAGCCACCCTGGGCACTCACTGGGGTCAGCATTCAATATCAATGGGGCACAGCAGGTGAAACAACATCCCCTAAATCCCACCGTGGGCGAGTGGAGCCTGGACTCTGACCCAGCCAACTGAAGCTGAGGCTCTGGCTGCTCATCAAATGAGCCAACACCATGTCATTGGGCTGAGTCTTCCCAGACCTCCCAGTCCCAGGAGGTTGGGGCACAGCAGTCCAAGACTGAAGGGTGTAGATGGCTGGGATGGGGGGCCCTTGCTTTGCAGTCCTGATGGACTGGGCAGCATATGTCACTAGGAAATGTGTCTACAAGGCCAGAAGGCTGAACATGGAAAAGCATATTTCCATAGTGGTTGAAATATCCTCCGATCATGGAGTGTCCTGGCTGGAAACGCCTTTAGAGCTCATCTGCGTAACACTTTTATTTTAAAGTTGAGAACACGGATACTGTTGGGAGTGACAGGGGAATGGGGTGAGTCAGGGGTCTCAGAGAGGGATTAGACCCTGGGTTCCCTCCCCAGTTCTTTCCTCACAACAGCCAGATAACTCTTTCGGCATGTTTGTAAGTGTGCTGTGGTCTTGATAAAGTGCTGCCTTGATGCCGCGGGTTGGGTCCGGTGGATTCTTTGTGGCCTGGTGTTACCTAGGTGCCATTAGCTGAAAGTTACCAGGTCCTCATTTCTGATTCCCTCATGCTGCTCCCCCCACCCCCACAGTCTCCAGAAAGGCAATTTCTGTCCATGGTGCTGAAGTGGGGTCTGTCTAGTGCGGGACTTAAGGTACCTCCCATCTCTGTCCTTCCTTTGAACTCTCTCCACCACCCCTACCTGTTCCAGCCCCAAACGAAATTGCTATTTGGAGCCTCTGGTTCATATGATGAGATGAGCCTCTTATCTCTGATTGGCTCTGGCCACTCACTGCCTCCTTCACCAGGAGCATCAGCGAGGGCTCCCAGGACAACCTGCTTAATGCTCATTGCCAAGGAAGCTTTTGCCATCCTCCACTTAGTTTTAGCTCAGCATGGATCCAGCTCATTCCTTTGTAAACCAAGAGTGTGGGCTTTAATATTATATTTCCAGGGAAGGCAGAGATCAGGATTAATGCCCCAAAGGGTCTAGTAATGAGGGAAGGAAACACATATACTGAATTATATGCCAGGTGATGTGGTAGATGGTGTTTACCTGGGATTAGGCATGATTAAACCCATGTCATACATGAAGTAACAGACTCAGAGAAGTTGGGTCACCTGCCTGAGACCACATAGCTCTTATGTGCACCTACCCACTGCTTCCCTTCCCTGTAAAGCAGCCCTGGGATTTGGCTGTGGGAGACACACCCCTGCTCTTTGGGGCTCAGTGACACATACTTCCTTCCTCCATATGACTCGGTCACTGGGTGAGCCCAGGACCTCTGCAGCCAGAAAGAAAAGACCACCCAACATGTGAATAGTCTTTCCTGAAATTTTGGGACTGCTGAGCTGGGAAGATTTTTCTGGAAACTAAATCCTGCCCCAAGTCCAGCATCACCAAAACAGTCAAGGGAAATAGATGATAGAGAAGATAGGTGCCCGCTCTGTCAGGTCTGAGGTTTAGTCCTGATTTGACTAGTTCTTGGCTGTCTGATCTCAGGCAAGTTACCAAACCTCTACAAACCTCCTTGAAAGAGGGTTGCAGAAGCATAAATGCAGCACCAGCAAAGCTTAGCTCCCAAGCCACTTCAGGGACTCTCTCTTTCTCCTCCAGAAAAGGAGAAGTATCCACATGCAGCCCCCAGCGTCCTCCCAGGCCCACATAGGCAGGTGAGAGGGGGCAGGTGGGGCCTCTCTGGCTTCCAGGCAGGGTCGAGGCAGGGCTGACACATCAGCCGGACCTGCAGCACTGCCCTGAGCATCACTCTCAGACCGGAAGTCGTGGGCACCAGTCAGGAGCAGGTGCTTACAGACAGATCTCCCTGCCGACAGTTCACCTGCACCGTGAAATTGCCTGAGTTCACGCACTCACACTGGGTGGCATTTCACGTTGCAGATGAGTACAATGTGAAGAGACACATCTTCCGGGAGTTTATGAAACATACAGGTCACCGTCCTCTGTGGCTCTTTCCCAAGACAGAAGAGTGAACAAGAGATATTGTCAGTTAAAGAAAAGAAAGAAGAAAAGGCAATAGCTTGTTTGGTGGAAACTGCTTTTTGTATACTATGTCTTAAAAGGATTGGAGGCACTTCCCCTAACTGTCAGCAGCAGCCCTGGCGGGTGAGGAGGGGCTGGGGGAGGGTGTGTGCCGCTTGAGCTGTGCAGAGGCACAAAGTGAGACCACAACACAGCTATGCTCCTGTCATTAAGGGAGAAAGAAAACTGTCCTCTATGACTATTGGGGGGAATTGTCAACGTTCATGTGCACAGAGAATCCATTTCTGCAGGCTGAGCCCAGACTTGTCCTGCCAGTGCTGGGCAGAGACAGAGATGGCCGAGGACAGGAGAGGGCCAGCCCCACTCGGGACTCTGGGAGGACGCTGGAGGAGCTGAGAGTGTGGGGATAGCAGCTCTCCTGCGGGCCCAGGGTGTCCCTGTCTAAAAGGCCCTGCAGAGCCCCGTCTCGGGTGACACCTGCTGCCTCTGAGCCAGCGCCTCTCCTGTGCCAGCCCCTGTGCCAGGCTCTCTATGAGGATTATCCACGGGGTCCTCACCTGGGCTTGGAGGGAGGGGCTGTTACCCCCATTTTGCAGATGAGGAAACCAAGGCTCAGAAAAGAGGAGGGGCTGGCCCAGGGTCACCCTGCAGAGAGCAGTGGAGCCGGACAGGAGCCCAGGGGTGTGTCTGAGGAGGGGAGGGTTGAATGTAGAGGCGATGTGGGTGCACAGGGGAAGGTAAGCCTCGGCGAATCTGAATTATTATGCTTTTCAACTGCTGCTTTACACAACTTCCAGGAATATCCAGCTCCCACCAGCGACTCTCACTCCAGAGTTTTCGCTGATGCTAGTGTCTCTCCTTTTTCCCAATTCAAGGAAAGTAGGAGGAGGAGCTGGAAAAAAAAAACACCCAGGTGCAGTCAAGGCAGAAACCACCGCTGAGCTGCACTAAAGTTGCCCAGCATCTGATGAGCTGTGATTTGCCTCACTGTCAACCTGTGATCCGCAATACAATGAAGCTGCAAAGCGTGTTCCTCCTCCTCCCCACCCCACCCGGCCCCTACTCAAGTCGAACCCTGGTCCCAGACCTCCAGGGCTGGGAGCCGGGTGATCTGTGTCCCCACACTCCCTGCTCACTGGACTGTGGAGAAGGGTTGGGGATGGAGTTCCCGGAAGTACCAGGGGTCCGATCCACTCTCTGGTTTGGTGATGAGGGTGACTGAGGCGGGCTGCCTTGGTTTCCCCAAGGTGGTCCTAGGAAGACCAAAGAGAGAGCAGCTCGGGGAGAGATCTTGACTGAAATATGCTCTAGGTTTATTGAGCAACCAGCTGCCCTCAGAGATGGTGCCCAAGGACCACCTTCTAATCCTTGGTTCTTAGCTTGGGTCCTCAATGCGCCTAAGAAGCAACAGGACCATCACACCTCCCCAAGCCCCACTCCCATATCATCCAGTATGCTACCAGAGTAAGCCTTCATCAGCCGGGTCTTGGGCTCTCCACTGTGAAGGCCAAGTCCCAGGCAGCTCAGAGAGGAGCCCAGGCTTTGGAGAAGGGCACCCCTGAAATAAAACACGGGGGCTCCAAGATTCTGATCCAGAAGGGCTTTGAGTGGGAGACGTCTCTGGGGGAAGCAGGGCTCACTCTCGCAATGGCAAGCATATTGCTGTACCATAGAGGATGCTTCTATGCAAGATGGCAGGGGTGGCGATGGCGATGGTGGGATGTGTTGACGCCCCCGCGATGGAATCCGGGTTGGAATCCTGACTCTGCTTGGTCTTGGCTGTGAACCTCAGCTGCCTCTTCTGTCTCCAGTGTCTGCTGCACATGCCCTTGCCCTTGGGTTTTCCTTTGTGCTGCACCAGAGATAACCTGTCTCTCAGATCTCCCCACCCACACTCCATTGTTATTTTTACCCGGGGCTCGTTAGCCAGTGTGGAAGGAGTGTGGGAGGGTACACTTCCGACGACATGATTAATTCAGGCAAGCACTGTGTCCCCGCGTCTCCAGGTACAGACTTCACAAGTGTTTCTGTCTCCAGCTGTACCACGGGGCCTCTCGGACGAACTATTCCTGCCCCTCCCCAGGGCGAGCACTTATTTTTATCCTCTTCCCTTTCCCCAGTTGCACCAGTGCACCATGGCAACAGTTCTTGTTTCTCTGCTCTGCAGATGAAGGCTGATGGTTTAGGGTGAAGTTGGCCGGGCCAGCTCACAGGGAAGCTTTCTTAGGAATCTCCCTGATCTGCCCTGTGAGAGCTTCGGGTTTGGGAAGAAAGAAACCTGAAACTTACTTTTTAAAAAGTGTATCTGTTCATTCTCATAGGATAACATTCTTACATTTACCCCAGATGCGCAGGTTCTAGTTCTCCCCGCAGGCCCTTGTATTTTTCCAAATGCACTGTGATGTCAGCTCTCTGATGGGCCACACAGAGAGAGACTCTCCAGGTTCTGGGGCCCAGTTTCCCCATCTGCAAACAAGCAAGTCCTCTCTGCAAAGCTCTACCAATGAGAAAGGAGGTTGCTGCCCTCAGGCTCTCCCACCCAGAGAAAGGTTGCAAGAGGCCTCTCCCACCTCTGTGGCAGCACTAAGGATGTTTGACTGCCGGCTTGGGCCTGTTTGCCCCAGGGGGAGCAGGCCTAGGCCTTCAGTTGGACATCCCCCAAGGGCTCCTGGTCTGCAAGAGGGTTCAGGCCAGGCTGAGGGACCTCCCCCCGTGAGTGCACGAATTTTGTGCACTGGGCCTCTAGTTGAGAAATAAATGGAAAGTGTCACAGGATGCATGAGGGTGGGTGATGGAGCAGAAGCGAGGGCTGCACACCTGGTCTCCCCATAGGGTGTTTTTTAGACCCAGACAATTAACCATGTTATTGGTTCTACTCTTTCAGAATCAAGATTCAGGCATGATCAAGTGAGGGGGTGGGGACAAGGGGAGCGATTACAGTGTGGAGGTGAAGGTGGCATTAGGTATCATTTGGCCTGACTGATACAGCGAACAGTGTCTGGGGTTGGAGATGTTAACTTGGGAATCTCAGGAATGAACAGAAACCACACGCTCCCCCATGAGATGATCCTGGAGAGAGAGTAGGGAGAGAAATGCCCCTTGCCTTTTCTCTGCCTCTAGCATGACTGAGGTCACGATCTTCCTCTCAAATCTGATCTCTCTCCTACTTTCTCCTCCCTAACTGTAACCTTAACCCTAACCCTAGCCATAACCATAACCATAACCATAACCATAACCATAACCATAACCATTGCCTTTTCTCTGCCTCTAGCATGACTGAGGTCACGATCTTCCTCTCAAATCTGATCTCTCTCCTACTTTCTCCTCCCTAACTGTAACCTTAACCCTAACCCTAGCCATAACCATAACCATAACCATAACCATAACCATAACCATAACCATAACCATAACCCCAATTCTCTCAAATCTGATCTCTCTCCTACTTTCTCTTCATACTCAACTCTAAATCTTGGCCAACTTTGCTGTCTCCATCTCCTGTTAGCTCAGACTTTCAGATCTCTCTACCAGCCCTTCCTCCTCACCTCTATGGCCATGGTCCCAGGCCTGCCAGTCCTTTGTGGTGGCTGGGGATATGGGCCTTGGAGCAGGCAGCACTGGGTTCAAACTTGGAGTCTCCCACTTACAAGCTGTGTGACACTGGGTGAGTAACTTAACCTCTCTGACACTTGGTTTCCTGGAATGAAAGAGGAGCCTTTAAAGAACTTATAGGGAGGTCCTGAGGGTTAAATAAAGTACTTGAAGCATTGAGTACAGAGTTGGCCATGCAGTAAGTGCCCACGAATGTTACCTCATTTTGTTGTGGTCAGCTCTTGTGATGGTTAATTACAGGTGTGAACTAGAGTGGTTTTGAATGGGAATAACATTTAAATGATGAACTGTGGGCTAAGCAGTTTGTTTCCATAATGTGGGTGAGCCTCCCACAATCAGTTGAAGGCCTGAGTAAAACAAAAAGACTGGCCTCCCCGAGTGAGAGAAAACTTTGCAGCAGATTTCTTTTAGAAGTCACCCACACCACCAGCTCCCTCGGATCTCCGCCTGCTGTCCCACACCACAGGTTTGGATTTGCCACCTTCATAGCCACATGAGCCAATTCCTTATAATTGTTCTCTTTCTTTCTATATTTATACATCCTCCTTGTTCTGTTTCTCTAGAGAAGTCTGACTAGATTTGGGTACTAAGAGTATTTAGAGGGATAAAAAGGGGACATATGTGTCCTAGCCCATCTGGCTCAGTGGATAGAGCATTGGCCTGTTGACTGAAGGGTCCCAAGTCCGATTCTGGTCAAGGGCATGCATTTCGGTTGCAGGCTCCTCCCCAGCCCAGGCTCTGGTCTGGGCACGTGCAGGAGGCAACCAATTGATGTGTTTCTCTCACATCGACATTTCTCTCTGCCTTTCCCTCTCTCGTCCACTCTCTCTAAAAATCAATGGAAAAATATCCTCGGGTGAGGGTTAGGAAAAGGGGGGAGGCATGTATAATACTTTCAACAATAAAGATTTTAAAAAAGGGATAGAATTTTAATGTTAAAAATACATTATTTTTGAATCAGTTCTGAAGTTTTTGGAATTGGCTCTCTAATCTGATTAGATTTAATGATGCTAATAGCTCTATTTCCAGTAGTGAAGCGAGCACTGATTGTCATGGCCTGACCTGGCAATAGAGATGTGCAGAATATTACCCCTGGATACTCATAATCACCCACTTCTAAGAAGCAAGGATCTGAGTGACCATCTATATGATCTGTTTGAACATTCTTTTGTGAAACAAACAAGTATAATGAGCTTGGATGATTACCCATAATGTTGCTGAAAAAAGTGGGGAGAGAAAAGACTGAACTGGGATTCTAATGCCTAGTTCAGGATGTAGAAATTAACCTGAAAGCTTCTATGTTTGC
>NW_005871245.1:127822-234405 GCF_000147115.1 Myotis lucifugus | reverse complement strand
GCCTGGGTTGGGGCAGGGGCAGGGTGGATGGGGAAAGTGTGTGTGTGTGTGTGTGTGGGGGGGGGGAACAGGGGGCATCTGTAATAATGTCAGCAATAAAAAACAAACAAACAAACAAACAAACAAACATAAAAGACCCTCATCTCCGTAGTTACAGGGCTGAGATTTCTGAACACCAAACCCAGAGTCTCATCCTGCAAGTTGGTGGACCTACAAGGCAAGTGGAATTTTCAGCCTCTGTTTCCAGGGGAAGGCCGTGTTCTTGTCACAGGTTGCGCCTCCATGCATACTCTGCTTCGACCCGGATGCTTTTAACACCCCACCCAATTTAACCACAGAGCGGAAGGTGAGTCTTCTGTAGAAACCATCACCTACCATTGTGGTATTTGTGTTCAAGGACACTTTTTTAGTATTAATAAAATGAACTGTGGAACTCGTAGATGATATGCCTGTCCTTTTTTATTTTATTTTTAAATATATTATTATTGATTTCAGAGAGGGGGAAGGAGAGAGGGAGATAGAAACATCAATGATGAGAGAGAATCATCTATCGGCTCCCCCCCCTCCCCCCACCCCGGCACACTCCACACTGGGGATCGAGCCTGCAACTTGGGTATGTGCCCTGACTGGGAATCGAACCGTGACCGCCTGGTTCATAGATAGACGCTCCACCACTAAGCCATGCCACCAGGGCATGGCCTGTCCTTTTAAACTGCAGGTGGTAGTCAGCAGGGCAGGTGGTGCTGGTGTGGGCAGACCTGGGTCCACACTCTGAATCCACTGTGACCTGGCTACATGCCCTTGGACCTATTCACTTTTCTGTGCCTCCTTTTTCTCATACATAAAATGAGGATAATAACCACACCCAACTCATCTGATGGTTGTGAGGGTTAAATGAGATACTCCAGGGAAATCACCAAGTCCAGTGGCCGATGCTCTTATTGTCACTAATACTGCTCATCTGTGATTCAAAGAGGAAACGCAGTGGACAAATGCTCATTGGAACGCTTTCCCATGGTGCTTCTCAATGAATTTCTCTGTCATCATAATCACAGTTGCACACACACATAATAAACAGAGTGCGGGCCAATCATCACGTCTACGGAGAGTGTTTGGTGCAGAGACGAATTGGGAGACTCCCTGCAATAATAGCCCCCAGGAGGTTTGGACCCTGGGATTCAAAGCCAATGGGAGTTCTGACACTCACAGGTATGTGGGTGCTGCAGTAATAGGGGTGATGACTGCGCCCAACCTGGCCTTCCCTCCCCCTCCCCCATCACAAACAGAGCTCAGGCCCTTCCTGAGTCAGACCCATGCTCTCCTTCCTCACCCCAAACCCTATGCACTAGTAGCTGAGGTCTGAGTTCTCTGTCTCCCCAATGAATAGATAATCACCTCCTGGGATGGGCAGAGATGACAGTTGTAATAAAATCGGTTCATTATGTCCCCCTAAGCAGAGCCATTTAATAAACATGCAGCCAAAAGCACTAAGGCCTCTGAGCCAAATGCAAATAAAACACATTCTATTGTATCATTTAATTATCTGGGGAGTAGTGGCTGGGGAGGAGGAGGAGAGAGTATGGAATACAAGCAGAAAAATGGGAGATGGTGAGAGAGAGAGGGTGCCAGGGAGCTGTAGAGAGAGGGAGGAAGGGCAGGAGGGAGGGGAGAGGGTGAAGGAAGGACAGAGGGAGTGAGCAAGGAAGAGGGGAAGAGAAGAGATGAGACCTTTTTTTGTACCGACTTTCTAAATCCCTTTTCCCCCTGTGGAAGATGGGGCTGGTCACCCTCATTTTTCCCACTGGAAAAGTGAGGACATCAAGTTTTAGTGCAACGTGCTGGGGGCTGGGGATCCCACAATAAGTGAGACAGACAGGATCCTGTCTCTATGGGGTTCGGAATCCAGTGGAGGGGACAGCCATTGAGCAAATAACCACACCAGCAGTACATGCAGGTAGAAGTAAGCGGTGTGGTTATTGTAAGGAAGTGGAGAGCCTGCTTAGAGGGTGGGCTCTGGGAGTGCCTGCCTGGGTGTGGGTCCTGGCCCTGTCACATCCTGGCTGTGAGAGCAAGTTCCTTGACCTAACTAGCCCTCAGGTCCTTATCTAGAAAAATGAGATCATAAAATAACTAGCTATTAGGGTTGCTGTGAGAATTAAATTTTGATCATACAAGTGCAACACTTAATGCAGTGTCTGATATATAATAAGTGCTCAATAAATGTTAGCTATTAATATGTTGAAAGCTAAAACTGGAGAGAAGAAGATTGAAGGGTCCTGATTTAGATAATTAAATCAGAGAGGTCTTCCTGGAGTAAGTGCCATGTAAGCTGAAACCTGAAGGGATTAGTGGAAAATAGCCGAGGGAACAGAAAAGAGAAGCCATCTGTTAAAAAAAAATCTGCCCAGTGTCTTTCTCTCTTCCTCAGTGAACATGCCCTAGTTTTCCTTTGGCAAATAACGCCCCACCCCCACCCCCCATTTACTTTCAGCCCATGTGGGCAAGGCTGACCTCAAACTCTTGCTCCAGAATAAACACACCACCCAGGCCTGGCTAACCATGAATTATTCTGCTTCTGGTCAATTGTGGTTCAGGCTTGGGCATATGATCCAAGTTGGCCAATAAGAGAAAATACCGGGGACTTTTGCTTAACCTGTCAGCCAGGAAGTGTGATAAGCCTGTGGGCTAGAAGTTTGGAGCTACTTGTGGCCATTCCCACCAAGAGGGCAGAACCTTCCTGAGAATAAAGACAATGAAAAAAAATACAGCTAAGAGATTGAGTGAGAAAATTCCCACAATGTCATTCAGCTCTCTGGCTTCAATTATACCTGAATTGGACTTTTCAGGTGAAAGAGCCAGTTAAACTGTCCACCTTTGGCCTAATCATACTGAGTTGGGTTTCTGTCCCTTGCGACTGAAAGGATCCTATGTGATAATGCACGTTCTATCAAAGTGGGCAGCATGTAAGACCCAGGGGGAGAATCATGGTCTAGGAAAGAATGCCATCGTGCTGAAGTGTGGTGAGCAAACGGAAAGTGGTGGCTGTCTGAATATCAAGGTTGAGAGGCCCCAAAGAGCCTGAGCATAATTTGAGAAAAGAAAGGAAGTCCAATGTGCATTAAGAGCCGGGACAGGCCCAAAGCAAAGCGTCCAACTCCTTTCAGTGGGTGCACACCATGGCCTCCCCCAGGCATCACGTCTCATCACAGCCCAACACTTTGTGCATCTTGGAAAGGCCGAGTCAAAGACGAGGGTCAGTTAGGACTAGAAATGTCCTTAAGTGTCACCATCTAATATCCTCATTGTCTTCATCAGCTGGGGGTGCTCTACGGAAATTGCCACAGACTGGGTGACTCAACAACAGAAGTTTGCTTCCCAACAGTGCTGGAGTCTGAAGTCCCAGATCAAGGTGCCAGCATGATGGAGCTCTGGTGAGGGGTCTCTCCCTGGTTCACAGGAGGCTGCTATCGTATGTCGCCTCACCTGGCTAAGGTTGAGTTCTAGTCCATTTTCTTATAAGGACTTTAATTCAGTCATGGGGACTCCACTGTCATGACATAATTTAAACCTAATTATCCCCAAAGACCTCAACTTCTAATGCCATCTCATGGGGGTTAGGGTCTCAACATATGAATTTTGGGAGGACACAAATATGCAGTTCATAACACCCATTTATATTATTTCCAATTGACCAAGAAATACATGAATCTATACTTATAGATGAAAATAGAAAAGAAAGAAAGAAGGAAGGAAGGAAGGAAGGAAGGAAGGAAGGAAGGAAGGAAGGAAGGAAGGAAGGAAGAAAGGAAGGAAGGAAGGAAGAAAGGAAGGAAAAAAGAAAAAGAAATTAAATTACAACCATGTGGATTAAACAAGAAGTCTTATTTTCACATGGGAAATGGAATCTGGAGAGGTTATATGCCTCATCTAAAGTAACACAGTTCATTAAAAGTAGTTGGTATCAGGATTCTGGTTTGGCATTTCTTACTTCATTAAATGCCTGCTATGGACTGAATGTCTGTGTCTGTCCCCCCACCCCTGCCTTCCAATTCTTATGTTGAAACCCCAGTGCTCATTGTGATGGTGTTTGGAGATGAGGCCTTGGGAAGTAGTTAGGACCTGTGGGTGGAACCCTCATGATGGGATCAATGCCCTTAGAAGAATAGACAGGAGAGAGCTTGCTTTCTCGTTCTTTTCTCTGCCACAGGAACACACAACAAGAAGACAGCCATCTACAAGCAAGAAGCAGGCTCTCACCAGACACCAGACCTGCCAGCACTGTGATCTTGGAGTTCCCAGCCTTCAGAATTGTAAGAAATAAGTGTTTGCTGTTTAAGCCACTCCATCGATGGTATTTTTGATAGCAGGCTGAGCTGACTAAGACATATCCCAGTGTCCCTACTCCTCTCCCCCCAAAACCCCACATCCCCCAAGAAGGCTGTCAGCCCCTTGGGTGTGTGAATGCCTTCTGAAACACTGCCCCTCCCTATCCTATATAATAAAAGGCTAATATGCAAATCGACCAAACAGCGGAACAACCAGTCACGATGATGTGCACTGACCACCAGGGGGCAGACACTCAACACAGGAGCTGCCCCCTGGTGGTCATAGTGCTTCCACATGGGGAGCGCCACTCAGCCAGAAGTGCTCATGGTTGGCGAGCACAGCGCTGTGGCAGGAGCCTCTCCCGCCTCCACGGCTGCACTAAGGATGTCCAACTGCCTAAGCTGTCAGTCGGACATCCCCCGAGGAGGGATCCCAGACTGTGAGAGGGCGCAGGCCAGGCTGAGGGATCCCCCAAGTGCACAAATTTTGTGCACTGGACCTCTAGTTATATAGAAAAGCTCTAGGGCAGGGGTGGGCAACCCCTGGCACGCGTGCCAAACATGGCATGCCAGTAACTTTTGCTGGCACGCGAAACCCTCTCTTATAATCTTCCATTTACAATTTTTTTCTTAATATCGACTTTTTTATTTTTCAGATAAATTCAGTGTAGGTACATCTTAGATAAATAAATAATTTTACATAACATGTATACCTTAAAAAATAAATGTATTTTTCATCATCATATACTGTGTTTTTGTCGCTCGAATGAATTTTATTATTTCTTCAAAGTTCTTCACATACGTACACCTTAAGAGATATCAAGTAGTCGTAACATGTTCTCAAAAAATTAGAGTTGGCACGCAGAAGAATTTTGAGTCAGAGATTTTGATGGTTTTGGCACGCACTCACAAAAAGGTTGCCCACCCCTGTTCTAGGGGATAATAATGACAGCAGTAACAATGAACTTGTATAACACTTACCATGTACACTCTCTATGCCAGTGGTTCTCAACCTTCCTAATGCCGCGACCCTTTAATACAGTTCCTCATGTTGTGGTGACCCCCAATTTCATTGTTACAAATTGAACATAATTAAAGCATAGTGATCAATCACAAAAACAATATATAATTATATATGTGTTTTCCGATGGTCTTAGGCGACCCCTGTGAAAGGGTCGTTCGAACCCCAAAGGGGTCGCGACCCACAGGTTGAGAACCGCTGCTCTATGCTAAGTTCTTTATTTTCTTCGTTTCACTGAATCCTGTAAGGTAAGTACTCTTCCTATCTTCATTTGTTAGACATAGCAACCTGCGACAGGTCAGAACTGATCCAGGGCTCGGGCAGAGAGCCTGCCTGTGGGCCAGGTGGCCTTAGCAGTGGGGAGCAGTAGGGGGCAGTCTGCTCATGCTGTTTGGGCAGAGTTTAACTGGCTCCAATGGGGACCTACATCTATTAGGATGCCCAGGAGGAGCAGAGGCAGAGGGCCAGGCACCAGTCCCTCCCAGAGTCTCTGAATTCCTTGACCAGAGTTTAGATTTCCCGGAATTGTTCCGCCCTCTACTGTCTCTTTTAAGGGGTAAGAAACAGTGATTTAAGACATACAGTTAGAGAGAGAGATGAATAAGCGGTCATGTGGGAGGTCAGCTCACGGTTACGCACACGCTACGCACACCAGCTTTGCATTCCTCTGCCTCCCTGGATACCGACCTCCCAGCATGACCCTGGGGATGGTTTCTCTCCCAGGTGCCTCATGGGGCACATGGGGGTGTCTCAGGCTTTCTCTGCTCTTGAGGAGCTCCCGGTCTAGAGAAATCGGTCAGTGGGGAGGAGGATGAAGGTAGACGTGCCATCACTGCTCAGGGCTGGGTACGCAGGAGGTTGTGGGGATCCTAAAGAGGAGCCCCTAACTTCACCTGGGGGTGAGGAAAGGCTTCCTGGAGGAGGTGGTACCTGAGCAGAGGCTCAGAGCGTGAGGGTGAGTTGGAATTAGACAAGTGACAGGTGGAGGCAGGAGAAGTGTCAGCAGAGGAAAAAGAGCTGAGGCCTGAAGGCACTGGAGTGGAGGAGGCCTGCAAAGAGCCAGGATGCCGGCAGGAGATGAGGCGGCACGTGTGGGCTTCACCACCCTCATCCCAGAGTTCCCGCCGGTGCTCAGGGACCAAGCAGTTCTCTCTGCCTCATTTGTGCGACCCAAGAGGCCAGAAGGGCCACGGCCTCTTGATCTGGCAGAGTCCTGGGCTCGGTGTAGCCACCTCTCCAGATGTCCTATGCCCCCCCTTGTCCTCTTCTGGGGGTTTGGAGCCCTAGGGGAGCTGCCAGCAGGATGCCCGCCACTCTGCAGGCAATTTGTGGAAGAGATTTGCAGAAAGGGCAGCTGAGATGAGCTCAAATGAACTGTAAAACTCTATTTGGTTTAAAGGACTTGCAAATCAGGGCATGGGTAGCAGGCGGGGGTGAGGGTGGTGAGAGAGAGGTGCCCAGCAGCCAGCAGGGCTGCCATCCCCCGACACCTTGAGCAGCAGATTCTGACCAAATGCCCACCACGTGCCTGGCCCCACGTTGGTCTCTGAGGATCAAAGATAGCTGAGACCCAAAGGTAGCTGAAAGCCAGGCTGACACTGGGAAGCTCATAGCCCCAGGCCCAGGGGAGACAGAGAAACAGCCAGCAAATGCTCCTACAGAGGCAGCAGGAGTGTGGAGGAAGGACCCCTGACCTGGGAGTGGCTGGTGGGATAAGGGTTGACCTCATGCAAATGACTTGGGATCAAATCCCAGCTCCACCATTCCCCAGCCTCATGACCTTGGCCAGGTGTTTCCTGTCGCTGAACCTTAGTTTCCTCATCTGTAAAATGGGGTCATAGTGACTACAAGGGCTGCTGGGGCACTAAAGGAGATAATTCTATAACTCCCATAGCACAGTGCCAGGCGCATGCGCTCAGTACCCACCAGCTGTTATTACTGACAATGAGCAAAGCTGTGAAAAAGCTGGTATCGGGCAGGGGGAGGCCTGGGAAGGGGGTAGCCTGGCCCCAGACCCCTGGCCCCTCCTCACCAGCCCAGTCCCAGCGAGGGGCTTGTTGGAGGCGGGGAGTCAGTGGGCCTTCCGCGGGCCCCTTCTCTGTGGTTCATTTTCTGAGAGAAAAGAAATCACTCTCCATCCAATTAATCTAATTAGACGTAATCAAGTTGTGGAGATCCGTGCAGCAGGGTGAGTGATTAGGAAAAATTACCTCCCTGCAAAGAGTTTAAATGTAATTTTCATTCCATAATCTAAGAATGGGCTTTCTGCCTCTCCCTCTCGCCCTCTCCCCACCAGCGGAGGAGCAGGGAGTTTCCTGAGAAGGGGGCCTGGTGCAGACAGAACCAAACCACCATCTGTGCAAGGACTGTCACCCAACTTAGGGCAGCCATGGGCCCTCTCTCTCTCTCTCTCTCTCTCTCTCTCTCTCTCTCTCTCTCTCACACACACACACACACACACACACCGTCTCACAGGGATGCACTCCTAGGTTAGTTCAGCTCTGCCACTAACTGGCTGTGAGACCTCTGTACCTCAGTTTCCCCAGTAGTGAGAAGAGTCATCATTGATCTGGTGAACCCCTTTGGCTGTTGCAGCTTAGAATTTGATGTTGACTCTCAACCTCTCTCTCTCTCTCTAATCGAGGCTGACTGAGAAAACAAAGTCTGTGAGGTCACGCAGGGGCGCCCATAAGCTGACCCTTATTACCAAGTGAGGCTGCTGTGGGCAGCAAGGAACCCACCCCAGCCGCCCGCATGGCCCCGAGCGCCAGTCAAGGGTCTGGGGGCACAGAGGGCGTTCCCGTCCCCACGCACACACACATGCACACCCTTTCACGCTGCGGCACGTCGTTACCAGCTCCAAGGGTGAACTGCATCACCCAGCACCAGTGCCAGAGCCGGACCTCACCCTCCCACAGCCCGGGACCAGCAGCACCATCTGTTCCTTGAATATTTCTCCGCACATTCAGCTGGTGAGGGACCAGCCCCAGAAAGCAGGGGAGAGAGCATCTGGAGCCAGAAGCCTGGAGGTGGGTTACTTTATGCCCTGTGGCTTCTCGCTAGAGCAGGGCCCTGGGGACAGTTTGGAGGAAGGGTGGACAGAGTCCCCAGGGGGAGGCACAGCCTGGGGCCAAGCTGACAGTAAGCAGAGGTGGTGAGCATGTCACTGAGCAGTGACTTAATGCCCCCATATCACTGTGGGTGACAGGTCTCTGCCTGTTACTGAGGGCTGACAGGGCTCTGTGAGTCACTGAGGGGTGACGATGTAAGGGCCCTACATGTCACTGGAAAGTGACAGGGCTCTGCATGCCACTGAGGGCGGTGACAGGGCCCTGTGTGTCACTGAAGTGTGGCCTGACATCCCTGTGTGTCCCTGAGGGTGATGTAAGGGTCCTGCAGGTCGCTGATGGCTATCATAGGGGCCCACATGTCACTTATGGGTGACAGGGCCCTGCATGTCACTGAGGGTGGTGACAGGGCCCTGTGTGTCATGAGGGGTGATCAGAGGGCCCTGCATGTGCCTGAGGAGTGACAGCCCTGCATGTCACTGAGGGGGTGGTATAAGGGCCTTGCCTGGCTGCTCCCTGTCCTGTGCTCTGCACAGCTGTGGCCATCTGACCCCACTTGTGAGACCAGAGGGTTCCAGGCTAAAGGACCAAGCCTGCCCCAGCCAAGGGGGTTTACAGAATTCTGCAGCAGGTAACGGGCAGGTGAACTTGGAGTCTGGCCTGGTTTTGAATTCCAGCCACTGACTCCCTGCAGGAGCTGAGCAGCCTCCTCCCTGACTCTGGCTTGGGTTCCTCATCTTCCCAACAGGGTGAGGAGTCCGCCAGGACCCCACAAGGTTCCCACTGGGCATGGGGTTGGGCACCTGCAGGTGCTCCCTGGACATTTGTTCTGTCCCCTTTGCACCCCCCACAGTGCCTGGCTCCAAGTCCAGTAAGTATTGATTAACCTGGTGACATAATGAGATGTGCTCATGCTTGTGACTGGGCCTCACGGCAGCAAAATCCAAAATTGTTGGGAAATTGAACAACCAGAGGACCAGCTGGGGGGAGCTATTAGGGGTTTGACTGTCAGACATCAGGGAGGACTTCCTGGAGGAGACAGGCCTTGGGCTGGGTAAGATTTGGATAGAGGACAGGAAGGCTTGCTGGGAGGGGGAGACTGAGTGCACAAAAGCGGGGAGGTGGGGAGGAGGGGGAGCATACACTTTCTTGTGCGCTCCTGCCAGTGGTGTGATGGGTAAGGTTCGGGTTTGGGAATCAGACAGACCTGTAGAAACTTGCTTTTGGTGTGACCTTGGACAAGTCCTTCTACACTTGGAGCCTCAGTGTGGTCAGCGGTTAAGTGGGGTAACACCCCTTCCTTGCAGATTTGCTATGAGGCTGGCATGGGGTATTGTGTGTACGTGTCTGTGTGGCCGGTTGGGGGGCTATCCCAGCAAAGTGCTAGGCTCCCAGGGAATGCTGGGTAATGGGCTCCCTCTGTCAGCTCATCCAGGTCACCCTCTCCCCTCTATCCCCAGGGGTGGCCTTCTGACCTGGTCACATGTGGTCCCAGTGGGAAGCAGGGCTTTAGTGTAGACCTAGGGGGTCCATGGACACATCACCCCTCTTGAGGGAGACCACCAGGCTCTTCTTGCCATGGAACACAGACCCCAGAAGCTCAGAGCTGGGAGGCCTCTCCAGCCCCTTCACCTTGTAGGAACCTGGTACAGAGAGGTTAAGGGAGTGGCCAAAAGTCACCTCCAGTGTGACACCCCTTGCCACCCCCCACCCAGTGTTCTGCTCTCTATCCAGCCTGGGGGGAGGGTTCACTGGAACAAAGAGTCTCAAGAATTCCCTTCCTCCTCTTCTTTCCTCTGCCCTTAAAACCACTTGCTCACCAGGCTGAGAAGAGCCTGGAAAGGGGACAGAGCGGGCTCCCTGTGAGTCCAGGCTAGTGATCCGTAGGGCCATTTGGCCAAGGCCTGGGCCTGTGCTCAGAAGAGGAGGGTTAAGTTTGAGCAGCCCTTTCTGGTCGGTGTTTAGCTTGCAGTTTCTAAAGGCCATCAGCCGCCCCAAGGAGCAAATGTTTTATGTCTTAGTGATACTGCAGCAGATTAAAGATGACCATCTCCCAGCCAACACTGAAGAGAGACCATCCATCACCCAGAATGCTCTGGCCTGGCAGTGGCATAACTTTTCCAGAGACCTGGGTGGAGGAAGGCATGATGTGTAGGTACCAGGTTGGGAGGACTTGGAGATAGGCTGAAGCTCAGTTCAGCATGAAAAAAATCCTCTGGTACTAGTGGGCCACAAGATGACAACCATTGGCCTCACTGGGCTGTATTAGGTTAAAGGTTGGCTTAGACTGGGAAACTGTCTCTATTCATATTCAGCAGGACAAGCCTCTGAGGCCCAGCACGGATACCCCACGAGTAGAGTTATGCAAGCTCTGTCCTCCATCAGGGGTGTGACCCAAAGGCCAGGTGCTTAGAGCATGCATTGTACTTGGGGTAGGAGACGGGGCTCCAGGTCTTGCCTCTGGGACGTTGGAAAAGTGACTTTTCTAACAATGACCCCAACTCACATTGCTTGAATACCTACTATGTGCCCAGCTTGTGCCAGAAGCTTCCATCCATCCTCTCTAACCTTCACAGCAGGCAGGTGTCTCTGTCTCCGTGTTACACACAAGAGGACAGGCTCAGAGACACAGGGGAGGACACAGGGCGGGCTCACCCAGTGGCAGGCGGGATGAAGCAGCTCTTTGGAGAGACCAAGTGAGTGAGTTTGGGGCAGCTGTCACTTGGGGACATCTTGCTTGCAGGCTGTTCGTCGCTTTCAGCCACTAAAAGTTTGGGGGCAGTGGGTTATGCAGCAATTGACAAGTAATACACTCAGAGTCCAGGTCTCCGGGGGCGTTGGTGCCATCCCAGAGCTGCACAGCACTGAGGCTCCCCCTGGGAATGCCCTTCCTCTGAAGGGAGCTGGTGCAGCTTCCCCAGCCTGTGCTGTTACCCACGGCTCCCTATCAACAGCCAAACCCCGTTGCCACCCCAACCCGCAAAGCAGCCCCCACTTCACCCTAAATGTGTAATTGGCTGCAATTTCAACTTAATTGGGTTTAGAGTAATTATGCTGACTTTTAAAAACACTTCCAGATAAAAACATATTAAGTATTTCAGAATATAATCATTTTCTATTGTGTCTCCCAAGGGAGCTGAGAGAGGAGGCCGAGGCAGGCAAGTCAGGGCAAGGGTGCCGGAGGATGGGCACAGGAGATTCAGAAGTCCTTTAGGATGCTCTTAGACCCTACGTGGGGGTGGAGTCCAGGCCAGCTTTCCAGGAGGGCAACTTCCGAGTAGGTATCAGTACCCTTAACAACGTCTAACCCTTTGACCTGGGTGAGGCCAGAAATCTGCCAGAAAGAACTAATCGGAGACAGAGACAAAGATCTACATGCAGAGCCGGTCACCCGGCGTCATTGCTAATGGCCGGATGCTGGGAGCCATCTGAATGCCGAACAGTGGCGGATTAGCTAAATCAATTATGGATGAAAAATAATTATGATGAAATATTGCGCTGCCATTCAAAATGAAACTTTCAAACGTAATTTATGTCGGGAGATGTTTATAAATTAAGGGCTAGAGAAGAAAGCCGCACATAAAACTGAATATAGAGTACATTCCAACTTTTGTTGATATACACACGGGACTAATAAAACCCACAAGGATGCATGCAAAAATACCGACAGTTGTTGTCTCTGGTGGGGGATTACAGGGGATTTTAATTTTCTTTTCTAGTTTTTTTTTTGTGCTTTCCAAATTTTCTGTAACGAGCATCTACTACTAATATACGGTTTTTAATTTTTTGAAATGGATGTAGGTAAGAAAGGCCTCACATTGCCTTATCCCATGAGAGAACTTTCTGGATTAAGCTCTGATCTCAGGATTGCTTCGGCCCTATTTAAGTATCTTGGTCCCGGTGGGAGCACAGGTTGCCATTCATCTTCTAGCTTCTTACCTCTTCTTCTCCCTTAGTTGCAGAATCTGATGCAATTGGCCATATCTATGTGTCCCGCTAAACATGTAAGTCTCTCCTCTATCTCTGGTAGATAAGTGGCTAGGGAAGTGGTGGCAATGAAATATAAATACAAGTCATGGCTACAGCTCCCAGGAAAGCTCTCTTGATGGGGGCTTATGCAGGAGCATCTATGTTCTCGCTCTTCCTTTCCTTCTTGTCTAGAATGGGCTGTGATTGCCGGAGCTCCAGCAGCTGTATTGTGTCCATGAGATAATATTTAGAATGAACCCATGTGCTGTGGATAGTGGAGCAAAATCAAGAAGGGAGTCTGGAACATGGACAAAATTGTGCATGAATTCACCACAGAAGCCCTGGAGCTCATGTCCAGAATTCTCTTACGTGAGAGAAAAATAAAATTTTAATTTGTTTAAGCCACTGCCTTTGAGATGCCTATGAGTATCTCAGTCCTTTTCCTAACTGAGCAAAGGAAGAGATCAAAGGTTTCTCGTGACTCCACGGTTTATGATGTTACAGTTTCTCTGACCATAACCCGGGCTCGATGGTTAGGTGGTTAGAGTATGAGGAACAGCAGGAAATAGGAGCAGAGGCGAGAGCCTTGAACATTCCAGGCATGTCGCCCTCTTCCCTGTTTACCTCCTGCCTTCTCTCCGGCTCCTGGAGTTGCCCAGAGTGTGGGAGACACAGTGAAGCCTGAACATCCAGGGAAAGAGTCAGCCACTGTCAATAGGCACAGTGAGTCCTTCCTGGCAGTGATGGGCCATGGGCGCCTTTTTCATCAAATGTTAACTGTGGAGAAGATCTTTAGCATCTGCTTATGCTGAAAATGGTGACTAGAAGCTGAGGGAAAGATAGGACCAGCCATGATTCCTTTACCTTTCAGTTCTTCCTCATCAGTAACGTAAATGCACAGAGTGTCAGTAGAATGTGTGAGTATCAAGAAGTGAAATAAGCACAACGGACTTAGCTTTGTGCCAGACGGCCACCTTCTGCTAAGAATAAAGTTCATGTTTATGATGAGCTACACGATGCCAGACCTAGATTGTTCTATAGGGGTCTTTACTTTCAGGTAGCATATTACTCCCAAACTCCAGAAAATAGAAAGAAGGTGATAGTTCCTAATGAATTTTAAGAGACTTCTGTAACCTTGATATCAAAAATTAGACAAGGGTATTACAAGGAAAAAGATTATAGTTTATATATACCCCAGGATCATATTTGTAAAAGTCATAAACACTGTTAAGTTACTAAAAAACAAAATTATGCATCATGACTGAGTTGGGTTTATCCCAGAAATCTTAAGGTTCAATTAACATTAGAAACATCTATAACTTAATTTTTTTGCCATATTAGCAGATTAATCTCACTGTATGCATCTGGGAAATTTAATACCATTCATAACAACAATTCTTAGCAAACTAGAAACATAAGGAACCTTTTTTAACCCAGTAAAATACTTCTATCAAAAGCTTGTAGCATATGCTGGAATGTAGAAAATTTTCTTTAAAAATCAGGAAAACAAGACCAGAAAGCTTCTTTTGCCCCTTCCATTTAATATTACATTGAAAGTTTCAACCTCTCAACCACAGCCAGTGCAATAAGGCAAGAAAAAGAAACGAAGGGCTAATGAATAAGAAAAGAAAAAACAAGGTGCTATTATTCTAAGATTCTTTGACCCCACTCATACAAAATCCAAAAGAATCTGCAGACAAATTATTAGAATTAATAAGAAACTCAAACAGAGTGTATGAAGAGGGGATCAAAATAGGAACATCATTTCTTTTTCTATTTACCAGCAACAGTTAGAAATCATAGTTTTCAACAACAATAAAAAATATAAAGAGACACAACAACCTGTGTAACAAAAAATGTTGAAGACAGTTCTGGAGAAAATTATTAAAAGGTACTCAAGACCTAAATATGGAGACATATATTTCATCGATGAGAAGACTTCATGTTGTAAAGATGACATTTCTTAAATAGTTTGACAGATTTAATAAGATTCCAATAAATTTTTACAGCATATTTCAAGGAATTTGTCAAGCTGATTATAAAATTCATAAGGAAAAAATGAGGAGAAAAATAGTTGAGACACAACTGAAGAACAAGGTAGGGGGCTTGCCATTTCAGACATCAAGACTTACAGAGCCGTGGTGAGTAGCAGGGGCATATTGGGGGAGCACAGAGTGCCCGGAGCAGACCCACATGCTGATGGGGAAAGGATACATGATGGAGTTGTCCCTGAGAAGGGATGAGCTATCCTGCAACAACTGGTTATCTATATGGGAAAATAAAAATCAAACCCCCAACGCAGGACACCACAAAAATCAATTCCAGATGGATGGAGATTTGAAGTGGAATGCAAAGCTCTTAACTATTTTAGAAGAAACGATGGACTATTTTTATGACCTTGGGTAGGGGAGGATGTCTTTACCAAGGCACTAAAACTGCAAACCACAAAAGGAAGAGATTGAAAACTGACTAACTGATAATAAAGACCTTCTGTTTATCCAAAGATTACAAATAGAGTGAAAAGACAAGTCTCAAATGGGGCGAAGATATTTGTAGCATGGAGTCAATAAATGGCTATTCTTCTAAATGAATTAAGGACACCTAAAAATCATAACCACAAACAACCAGAAAATTAGATAAAAGACATGACCAAGCATTTCACAGAAGAAACCCGAAGGCCAATAATCTTTGGAAAATATGTTTAGTTTCATTAGTAATCAAAAAAATGAACATTATGAACAAAGAGACTCACCATTTTATACCTACTATTTTGGCAAGAATTTAGAGGATAGACAAGTTTAGGTCTATATGTGGAGCAGAGAAAACTTTTACACACTACTGCTGGGAGTGGAAACGATCACCACTATGTTCTAAAACAACTTGGCACCATCTTGTTAAGTTGAACCAACACAGACCTCACAAGTCAGCAGTTCCCCGTGCGGAATATGCCCCAGAAACTCCTGCGCAGGCCATCAGAGACGCGTGCAAGAGTGCTTATAAGAACAAACAAAAACCCCAACACAGAACAAAGACTGGAAACAGCTCATATTTATGGAGAGGAGGATGGATATATAACGTGATATATTCATATGATGAAATGCCATACATCAGTGAAACGAGTGAACCACGGGCACACACATCTATACAAGCAAATCTGGAAACAATGTTGAGTGACAAATCCATGCATAATGAAGCCATTTTTATTAAGGTTACATGAGGCAAACTGAACAATGCCTTGTTGATGGTACAGACATATTCGGTCAGACCAAAAGGAAAGGGTGGACAGGACGACACAGGATGCAGGACAGCGGTCCCCTCTGGGGGACTGTGAGATGCAGAGGGGAGGGTTGCCCGGGGGTCCCACTTCTCTTGGAAACCTTTCACTTCCCAAGCTCTGAATCATGGCAGTTTATTTTATTATTATGCTTCACAATTTTCACATTTGTTATGTAGAATTTTTATACAAATAAAATATTGCATCATAAAAAGAAGAGATTTAATGAAATGGTATATGAAAAGCTCCTGGCAGAGGGCCCAGCTCATACAAATAGTGCCAGCCAGGATTGCCCAAGCTCGTTCTGGAGCCGGGCATGGCACCAAGTAATCTACACGCACGGTCTCATTTAGGTTCATGGCAGCCCTAGATACCCAGAGAGGGTAAGCAAGTTGCCTCGGGTCATACAGCTAAGATGTGTGTGACACCAGATTGGTCCCCCCCAGTCACTGGATCCCCATTTCTCATATAGCAGGTGCTCAATAACTGGTAAGGCTGTTCCCATCTCCTCTGTTGATCCAGCAGCACTCCCTCCTACTCCCAGCCACACCCATGGCTCTGGGCATCACCCTCACTGTGGCCCAGGGCACAGACAAAGACCAATTTGGAAGCAGGTGAGGAGAAGCCTCTGGCTGTGACCTTGACCATCAACCTAAGAGAAAAGGTGGAGGAGGAAGAAGGAAGGAGAAGGGAGATGAGGAGGGGAAAAGAGGAGGTGAGAGAATTAGGAGGATACAGAGAAGGAGGAAACAGGGGAGGTGGACAGAGAGTAAGAGGACAATGACAAGGAGAGAGAGAGAGATGGGAAAGGGGACAGAGAGAGGGAGGGACAGGTCAGACACCAGCAAACCACAGGGAAGAGAGAGGACCATGGACAGGGGACAGCTTGTCAACCTGGCTGAATAATGGTGCCCAAGGAGGCCCTGTCACAAGTGGACACTGGCTTAGGAGGGGTCACCAGTGATGAACCACCGGGTCTGTGCTCCCCCGCCCCCCGGCCTACTCAGAAGAACTAGCAACACCAACCAATCAGGTCCACAGGGGACAGAACCCGGGAAGGACATTGAACATGACAGGCCTCCCACTGATCTCAGGGTGGGACTAAGCAGATGGAATATAATATGGACACTCGGAAAAGTTGTGCACTTAAGTTAAAAAATTAAGTGCTCAGGTAGAGGGAGAGCTGCCTTGTCAGCAGTTGCTGTGAAAGTTGAGCGGAGGCTGCGAGAGTTGATGGGGGTGTGGCTGCTGGAAAAGCTGGGTGACGTCGATGCAAGTAGGGGGTCCAGGGAGGAGGAGATGAGAGACCACCATCCTCCGGGCTGGCCCAGGACCATCTGAGCCCGCTCTGAAAGAAGGGACAACAAGAAATGGTGGTTGGAATGTTCTAGAAGGTTTGAAAAATCAGAGAAAACAATAGATGGCAGAGTAGAATCAGGAGGCCATGGAGTCACTCAGTTTGCTCATCAGTAAAATGGGACCATAGTTTCTGCTTCTCAGGGTTGGTGAGAGGATTGTGTGTAAAGAACTGAACATCAGTCAACGATCTCTCCGCTGGGTTGGATAGCAGCCCCCCTTTCCCCAGGCCTTCCAATCGCCAATCCTGTGCCCTTGAGGCAGGAATTGGATTTTGAGGTGCCAAATAACACCAAATACCACCCCCAATTCTGAGCCCTCTCTTAAACCCCTCTTTATCTACCTCATTCCCCAGCCCCCAGAGTCAACTTCCATACCCACTGCTGGGGAGAAGGACAGGGACTTGCCACCTACTGCACCTACTGTGTGCCGGCCATGTGGGAAGCACGGGCTTTGTAATTGGGTGTGGATTCAAACTGGGCCCTGCCACTTATCAGCCAGTGACATGGGCAAGTAACTTAGGGAAAGAGAGTCAGACCTGCTTCATGGGTCAGGATCCATCCATGAAAGAAATGTTCTCTGATGTATCTATCCCCAGTGCCAGACAGTGCCTGGCACATAGTGGGTGCTCGATAACTGATGTCCTAAAGGGGGATGTGTGTAAAGCTCCTGGCTCATAGTAGTTACTCAACAAATCCTGAAGCTGTCCCGAGAGCAGGGCAGGGAAAAAGCAAGCCCAATGCCCTGGGCAGGTTACCCCCTGCCCCTCCCTACCCCTCTCTACTGACAGCGTCTGGCCTCAGGCCAGGCTTAGGGGAGGAGCCCTGGATAGTCAGTTCCCTGTCCTCCCCTGGATCCTGCTTATCTGCTCCTGGCAGCCCAGAGAACCAGCGCCAACTCATCCATGTGCGCCCAGCCTGGCAGCAGCCGGGGCTGCAGGAGCCAGAGCCCAGGTGGAGAGCCGGTGGAGTGGCAGGCCCATGCCCCCTCTGGGCCTCAGCATCTCCATCCTCAGTTAAGGTGCATGGACAATGGTGTTTTAGGGCTGCCTGGTGGGCAATAAGGTGAGGGGGGCAGCAAGAAGAGGGGCCTCCGAACTCCCCATCAAGCTCCATCGAGAGACTTAGCCTCCAGCGGCTCCATGTGCTGGCTCCCAGGGGAGGTTTATTTGATGCTCTGAAGACACATCTTGTTGCTTTGGGATTTGAAACCCACTAGTAGGGATGTCCTTGAACTGCCTTGCATCTCACTTTCTGGGCTCTGAGCCTCTGCAATTCTAAATTCTGAGATTCTCAGAATCCCAAATCCTGGGTGTATGTGACTCCAAAACTCCATGCTTCTAAGTTCTGGACGCTGAGATGTGCTGGGATTCGTGCTGCCAGATGCACCAGGACACGTAGCCCTCGCAAACACCGTTCCACTGGGACAGCATGCCTGCTGCGCGCCCTTCCCTGCACAGCGGCACCTGTGCCCACCAGCCCTGGGCTCTGGCCAGGCCTCCCCACTGGCAGTCTCGGCCTGACACCGGGGCTAGAAGTGACCCTCAGGGCAGGGGCTGGCGGCACAACCCGACACACCCACTCACCAGGAAGCTGCCCCACCTGTCCCAGCTAGCCTCCTTGCCCACCAAGCCTCTGTGGCCCCTGGAGGGTGGGCCAGGGCACCAGCCTCAGTTGCCCTTGCAGATGATGACAGTGATGGTGCAGAGTCAGAGGTGACAGGAACCACCCAATCGGCCTGTTGGGACTTGAGTCCCTGGCCTTCTGAGCTCTACAGAACATGCCACTTGCCCTGTGCATGGAGACATCCGTCCCTCGTCCCCAGCGTGGGTCCTGTCTTTCACCCAGGCCTGTCCCTCGCCATCCCCTTAATACGCCATTGGAACTCCTACCTCTGGGCCCTTGATTCTGCTGTAGCCCTACCTTTCCAGGTCCTTCCCATTGTCCAGTGGGTGGGCGATGGGGAGGCCACCTGGGTCCTCCTGTCCTACCATCTTTATCCTTCAGGAGGTCGGGGGTAGATTACACACGTAGGCCCTGGTTAGGCAGCCCGAGGACGGGACAGGGAGCGTGTCAAGCACAGTCCTGGCCTGGGGCCAGACACAGTCTCCTTCAGGTTTCCAGAGACCTCTGCCTCCCTCTCCCACATCAGGAAAGGGGGAGCTAGAGACACAGGCCCAAAGCCAGCACCTGGCCCCTCACCCCGTGGCCGGACAATAATGGTTTCCCCTCCAAAGGCTTGCTCCAGCCCTGCCAAGGCCCCTCTGTGCCTGCCTCCATGGTGGCATCGGCGGGCCCTGCGGCCCAGGCTGGGAGAAGGCGCCCTTGACGAAGGGGGGCATGTGGGACCCTCTTCTGTCCCCACAGCCCTGGGTCTTCAGCGCCAGCCTCCTCAGAGCCAGCGCCTGGTCCTACCACGCAGGACTGAAGGGGCCCAGTGGGGAGGCCACGTGGGGCTGCGTACCTTGGTGAGTAGGACGCAGTTCGCGGGGTCTCCCCAAGGCGCGGAGCTGGGGTCTCAGAACTGCTACGGCAGCCCCTCCCAGCCCCCGGGGGCTGGAGCAGCAGGCGGGGCCTCTGGGGAGGGCTCTCAGAGTCTCCCTCACTCATTCCCTCTTCCCCAGTTAATGAGCTGCAAGCTTCCAAAATGAGGCTGCTTCATCATTTAATGGACTGGAACAGTCTCCGAGGGAGAGGGGATGGGACGGGAAGCAGGGGTGGTCTGTCTACAGAATCACCCCCAGTGTGGAGGGCTCATCCTGAAGGCAGCCCTCATCACGAAAGCCCAGGCTCATGCAGTGTGAGGAGAGCGAGCGCTGAGCCAGCCCAGCCGCTGCACGCTGGCCTGCCCAGTGGTGCCTGGCTCCCCCCGCAAACACTTCCCAAGTCACCAGGCCTTTGCACATGCTGTTCCCGCCTCGGTCTCCCCTTCCCTCCTTGGGCTCCTGTGGCCCCGAGCTTCTCCTCTCCTGCCTCTTCTCTGTGCTGTGAGAGACAATTCACTTCCCGGGTCCCCCACCCATGGGACCGGTAGCCCCTCAGGGCTCTGTGTCCGGCTCAGTCACTGCTGCTTCCCCAGAGTTCAGGGCGGTGCCTGACACCTTCGCCAGCATTTATTGAGCGCTGACTGTGTGCTGGGACTGTGCTGAGCCCTTGACGGGCATTTACTCATTAACCTTCAAGGTCAGCTTCAAGGACGTGCTGGAGACAGGACAGCATCAGGACTGGGAGCACAGACTGGATTTCCACCAGGCTCTGCATTTCCTGGCCGGGTGACCTTTACGCAGTTACGTAAGCTCTGTGCCTCAGTTTCCTCGTGTAAGAAGGAAGGAATAATGACAGCACCTGCCTCACAGGGTGGTTCTGAGGATTTAGAGTGAATATATGTGCCTGACATACACTGCGCGCAATAGAATGTCAACAACTAGCATTAGCCTACTTCTCCCTTCATCCTCTCCCCTTTCTGGTACCATCGAGACTAAATGGGCTCAGGGAGCTCTAAATACTTGCTGAGGGGTGTGCACGTTTGCTGTATATACCTCCGCTGTATTTTTGTGTACTAGCAGCCAAAACAGTGGCAAGTAATATAAGAACACTATTTTCTATTGAAGCCAAAACTAAAAATACATACAAAGAGACAAAACCCCAAAAAATGTGCAAGATTTCCCTACCGACGTGCAATAAACATGGTCAAAAGACTCCAAGGGACACGTCACAGTAGATTTATGACGGCCAATAAGCACAGGAAAAAATGGGCAATATTACTGGTGACCAGGGAGATGCAAAATAAACCGCGGCAGATACTCTGCTCCCACCAACATGGCTGCAATGAGTACGACGCGCCCACCAAGTGCAGGCGAGGGTGTGAGTCACCGGGCCTCTCGGCGCTGCCGGTGGGCGTGCAGGTGGTACGGACGTGGGAAACAGCCCGGCAGCCTCTTTATAAACACGCACCTAATCCCTGGCTTAGCGGTTCCGCCCGGTTATTTCCCCAGAGGACACGTAGGCCCGCAGGAGTCTATCCCGGCACCGTGAGTGCAGCTTTACTTGTATTAGCCCCAAATTGGAAACAACGCGAAGGCCCGTTTCTTTCAGGGCTCTCCCCAGACGTTCCCTCATTAAACTGCTTGCGTGGGAGTCAGCATCTACTTCAGCTGCCACTGCCATCTCTGACCCCCCCTGTCCCCGAAGCGATCGCTGTGCCGGGGATGCAGGTCTGGGGCTCTGAGCACCCCTGGACCTGGGGTGGGGGAGTGATTTCTTCCAGAACAATGAGCAAGGCTGAGCAGTGGTGGGTCCCCAAGGGAAATGAGGCCAGGCGGGCAGAGCCATCATTTGCCGCTGACGGGTGGGGGCAGAGTTGGTGGGGGCGGGATGAAGATGCCCATCACCTGGTCAGTGCGTCCATCCGCCACCTGCCCGGAGTGTTGGCCGTCAACAGCTCACGTGGAGCCCGCATCCTCACGCCTGCCCTCTGCAGGCGCCCCCTTCCCACCTTCTTCCCTGCGTGGGGCCATTTGTTCTGCATGCCCGGCTCCCAGGAAGGCTGCAGGCATTATCTCGGCATTCCTCTCAAACCCAGCTCCCGCCATTCACTCATCTCAATTCTCCCCACATCTGCTCTTAGGAGACCCGACTCCAAATCTCTTTCAGCTCTCGCTTTGATTAACAGAAGGTGATAAACAAGCTCTAGATAGAAGGAAAACCAGTGTCTCGTCTCCCCAGGGCAGCCTGTCTACTGGCAAATGTCACATCACTATGCCAGGCCTGGCTCCAGGCTGCCCAGGGCTGAGTATATATATATATATATCTTTTATTTTTGTATAGATAAACAGAGCTAAGCTAATTAATATCTATATTCTTTTCCTTCTGTAAGTCTTGGACAACGATTTTTTGGCACCATGGTGAACTGGCTCCCAGGTTTCAGTAAGGGTTCAATCTTTGCAATTAAGTTCATTAATAGATTTACAAGTAGGGAAGTCGGCGAGGGCTGTCGGAGCCTTGTTTGCACTGTCTTGTTTAATTACACAGTTATCTCCTGGACCAAAGCTCTCTGACAAACAGGGAAAAGCAAGACCCACCACCCCATCTGTTCCAGAGACACACACAATTAACATGAGGGATGGCGGGAGCTGCTCTGGGACGCTTCTCCCTCCTCCTCAGAGCTGCCTCGGAGCTGGCAGGCTTGGTCCCTGGAGCCTGGTTGGCATCAGGCCTGTTGGCTTTGGGAGGGGCTGCAATATCTGGGGATTTGGGTCAGGGTGGCCTTGATCTATTGTGCTACCATTTCTTGGGCACCTACTGTGTGCCGGGGGCTGTACGTGGATTTTCTAACGTAAACATCACAGTGATCATTTTACAGGCCCACTTAGCAGAGGGAGGAACTAAGGCAGACAGATGTGTGCAGGGCACCGTGCTGGCTGCAGCGAGGGCAGCTTGTGACCATTTCCCGGGTGTTAAGGAGGCTCAGAGACATGCAGGTCTGCAAGGCACTCGAGCTGGAGCAGGAATTGGAAGGCAGGCCCTTTGTCTCTCAGTTTCTGCTGTTTCTACTCCTGTTTTGACACCATATGGCTCTTCCTGGGCCTTGGCTTTCCCATCTGTGAAATGGGCCCCAGAGATAGGACAAGATGAGTGTGAAGGTCATTTTAGGCTGGTGTGTTTTGAAGAGGGTGGGGCTGGTTTGGAGGGGCTGGCACAGGGAAGCTTCGTGGTCCAGGAATAGGGCTCAGACCTGGTCAGAGAGCCGGTTTACTGAGGCATGTCAGCAGCAACTGATCCCTTTAACCGCCTCCTCCCAAAGCCTTCTGAGGGGGCAATCATCTCTCCCATGGGGGAAACCCCCCAAAAGAGGACTGTACCTTCAGAGAAGACTGCACCCCTTCTCCGGGCTCCCTTCCAGATCTGTCACCCCAAGGTGTCTGAGTGAGGGTCCTCAAGTGGGCTCCTTTTCCATCTCCTGGCCTTGAGATGATGTCCAGAGCCTTGGCCAGGCCAGGGGGTGGCAACCCAGATCTGCCAGCTGTGAGGGTGGCATGGAGGGCAATTCATGGACCAAGGGAGCCCGAGCAGCTACCAATTCACCGCAGGAGTTGTCAAACTCGCTCTGTAGAGGCTGCTATTAAATATCTTAGGGTTGGTGGGCCAAGAGACAAATCAAGGATACAATGTCGGTGTTTGTGTAACCAGAGAGAAAAGAAATCTCCACAATCCTTTAAATGACACAATTGAAAACTTATTTGATGCAGAAATTGGAATTTTCTATAATGTTCATATCATGAAGTATTCCTGGTGAAATATTGACCTCATAAAATCTTCTCTGGATCATTTTTCCAATCATTTAAAAATGTCACAATCATTCTTGGCTCACGGGCCATACAAAAACAGGTGCCAGGCCAGATGGGATTCGCGGGGGGAGAGTTTGCCCACCCCTGGTTTGTTATTGCCTCTCTGCCCCGAACTCTCCCTTGAGTCCCTGTTCCTGGGGTATGGACTGCCCGAGTGCACCCTGTTAAACTGTGCCGGTAGAGGGCGCTGGAGGGACATAGTCGGGAAGGGGCCTCTCCCTGGTCCGCTGGCCTGTTTAGTTTTTCCTTGTTCTTGCAGGCACTTCTGTCATCCCAGCGAGTGTCGGGGGCCACCCAGTGGTTCTTGGTCCCAGCTGCACACCCAGAGCGCAGGGTCCCTTGGTCAGCTCGAAGCCTGCCCTGGCTGCGGTGATCACTTCTCTGTGTGTGGCCCACTGACGGCAGGTGGCTCTGAGGGGATTATGTGTACCTGGTCTCACACCTGCAGAGCCCCGAATCTCTCCACTCCCACCCCCCACCGCCTAGGCTGCTCTGTGCCCTGGGGGTATTTCCTGCTCCCCCGCCATCGGCTCTGGCTGAACCCAGAAACTCCTCTACTATCTAGGGGGCTGTAAGCACACTTTCTCCATGAGGTCTGACCTGGTACTGGGGAGGCGCCTCTGGCCAGGACTGTCCTTCCTTCGTCCTCAGATTCCCTTCGGATTTCTCCTTACACCCATAGAATCACTACCTGGACAGCTTGTGAATTCTTTATATTAAGCAGCCCCTACTCCAGTCACTGTGTGGTTTCTGTCTCCGCACTGAACGCTGCCCCACAGGGCCCCAGGAAGAGCCCGCAGGCCCCTGGAGAGAACAAACTCCACAATCCAAAGAGCTGGGGCGAATCTAGCACGGTCCCTGACGCTGGGTGACTGTGGGCCTCTGGGTCTCAGTTGCTCACCTAGGAAATGGGGAGAACAATTCCCTCCTCGCTGGGCGTGGAGACTGAAAGCAGACTGTGGAAGTGCCCAGCACAGGGCGAGTGCCCATTGGTGCCCAAGATGGGACAGCATCTTCCCTGTTAAGAGTTGTGAGGATTAGAGACAAGGGGTGTGGAGCACCGTTCCTGGGCCTGGTGAGGAGCGGGCTCCAAACACAGCCTTTTCCGCAGCCCCTTCTCTCCCAGGCCAGCCCACCCTCAGGCCTCAGTCTCTCCCCCGTCCTGTCCCGGCTGCCTGTGTGCCCTCCTCTGTCTGTGTGTCCTATAGCAGCCACCTCAGCTCCTGGGCACGGAGTGGAAACCAGGCCAGAGGGGGAATGGGGCTGCTCAGCTCTGATCTGTCCCCTGGTGGCTCCGGCTTCACGAGGCGTCTTCCCACGTGGAGGCGGCCGGCTGGCCACTGTCTGGTTCTTGAGCCAAAGGCCTGTCCTGTCTGGATGTGGGCTCCCCTCTGTTCACATGCGGCCAGGGCATCCGGCAGCAGCTGTAGAGACGGTCCAGCCGCTGGGCCTGAGGCCACAGGAAGCAGATTGGTGAGGCCTCTGCCTCCTGGCCCCGAGTGACCCCCTCCTCTCACACGCAGGCCTCGCTCCAGGCTGCCCAGGGCTGAGCCCATCACCCTGTTCCTCTCTCCACGGCCAAGTCACCCGGGCTCTGGGCACCGGGTTGCCTCTCTGCCACGTGCCCTGGGGACGCCAACATACTGCTGGGGAGGGGCTTCCCTGGGAATCCTGAGGACCCGCTGCGGATCTGCCTCCCCAGAATCCAGCCACTCCCTGCCTGGTCTCCATTTCTCTCCTCCCCGGGGCCCAGTTCCTTTCCAGAGAAACCAAACTGAGCCAGAAGGACAGCCCTTGCTCAGAGCCCACCGAGAGCCACCGGATTAAACACAACATAGGAGAGGACCTCCGTGATGAGCAGGGCGAGTGGATTAGGAAGAACACACAGGGCTGATGAAAGTGGGCTCCTGGCTTCCTGTCCCCAAGCCGCTGCTTCTTCTTTGTGTGAGTCACAGGAGAACATTTCCACTGGCATCCGAGGCTGCCCCTTGTCCCTCCAGTGTTGAAGATTCCAGGGACAACGTGTGTGGCTGGGAGCCATGTCTGCCCAGGGGTTGGCCTCAGGGGCTCTGTCACCTAGGCTTCTGGGCCCATTTCGCCCACTCAGCCTCCAGGGATGGGCACAGAGGTCCCCAGGAATAGATTGACCTCAGTTATTGCAGCAGTGAATGCTGCCAGGGAACCCGGGGCAGGCAGCAGCGGGGTGCACCCATGCTGGCTGCCCTGGGTCTGGGGGTAGAGGGGGCAGCGAAGAGAAGCCAAGAGGTTTCCCAGTCTGTTTGGGGGGTTGTTCCCTGGGAGTTGTGAGTGAGGAACCCAAAAGGCAGGGGTCCATTTCTGCTGGCAGGTTAACCAGGTTCTGGGCTGCTCGGTTCACCCCCAGGGCCCTGGATCCTTCATGGGGAGACCGGGTGAGCCAGGGAGGAGAGGGGGAGGAGGGGACTCCAAGGGACCCCCATGTTAGTGCTGAGCGGGCATTGCCCAGGGGGTCCCCCTGCAGACTCTGAAGCCTGAGGCGAGGGGGGGGGGGTCTTGGAACCTCCCTTCTTTCATGCAGACCGGGATTTTCAGATCTGTCAGGCCTTTCAAGGCATCGGTGACGCACAAGATCTTGGAATTAGAGCATCTTTCATAGACTCAGAGCCACCTTAATAGAGTGATTCGCCGTATCTGAGAGTCTAATTCCTTCACAAAATCCTAGAATCATAGCATCGCAGATGCATTCATAGAATCACAGGCCCAGAGTCTTAGCATGAAGGAATAGCTCAGAAAGACTCCTAACCATATTCGCAGTGTGCTTGGCCCTTAGAACTCTGGGATGATTCGGAGAAGCATGGAGTTAATAGACATCCTGGAGCCAGAATCTTAGCATAGGATGCCACCTTAGTCGGCCTCCCTGTGTCCCCCCAGAAAGGCATACAGCCCTCTATTCACTGTCCTGTGAGTCATAACATGGGTTCTTACAGGGACAGGGAGCTCCCTACCCAACAAAGCCACCTGTCCCACTGTTGGACAGAGGCGTCCCTTTCTGCCTCTCTCCCTCCCCATCTCTTCCTTCTCTCCCTCCCAGACCCAGAGAATCCAGTTGGGGGGCCAGATGGGCTCCAGCCCCTACTGTGGGGTCTCCCTAGCCCTGCCTCAAGGCTCACCCTCTGTTCTTTCAGCTAAACCACCCTCCTTTCCCCTGAATTCTTGCTTTGCCTGGGAGGGTGGGGGGATCTGCTAATCCACAAGCTGGCCTCCCAGCGTCTCCCATACTGAAGCTCTTTAAAAAGACACCCACATCCTGGAACAACTCCTGTCTTCTCGATAGCAGGGAAATATTAATTTTGATCAGTGCTTTCATTGTCAGTCTTGGAGCACTTCAAAAAAAAGAACTAAATCCTAATTAATGAAGGACAGCACCGGTCCGAATTTGTGTTTTCCTCTTCCCAGAGATTATCACCAGCAAGGGAGGATGAGGGAGAGAGGGAGGGAGCGGGTAACAGACATAAGAACAGAGAAGAAAACAGCCATTCAGCTGGGGGAGGTACACAGGCTCTGAGCACACAGCGGGCCTCTGGTGACCGCTGGGAGGGGGAGCAGGTGACCGAGGGTGAGACCAATAAAACCTGCAGAATTGGGTATTTGTTCTAGGCCTCCAATACCCAGACACGCTCTACTCTTTATGTTATGGTGGAAAGTTGATTTGTTTTAAGAAAATAAAATGTACTGCTGAGCTCTCCGCGTCCTGGGCACAAATCTGGGCAGACGAGTGTGGGCCGTGTCCCCGGGACCAGTTCCATACCTGCCACTGTGGTGCCCGCTGTGGTGCCCGCTGTGGTGTCGGTGCTGATGGCTCCCAGGCTGCGGATAGGATGGTGGCGGCAAGGTGAGATGGCCCAAGGCCTTCATGCTCCCAGTGGACCAGGCTTTCTTTCTGACTGTAGCCCCGCCTCTGTGTCGGGCAGCCTAACCGGGGCAGGGGCTGGCGTCTGCATGGCAGGGGCTGGCATGGGGGACTCTGGGGGAACGAGCTGTGCCGGCCCCTCATAGCTGTGGCCCTGCCTTTGTTTCCGCCTCTGTGGTTTCTAGGCCCAGCCCAGGGCTCGTGTATCTGCCTGTCACTGGGTATCTCATGGATCATTGGGCAAATGGATTTTCGGTAAATTGGTCATTTAATAAATGGACTATTTACTAAATGGATTTTCAGCAAATTAAGCCAGAATCTCCATTTCTTAGACCTGCTCAGAAGATTAAATGAGATAATGCATGAGAAGCATCTAGCATAGGCCTGGCACATGGTCGGGACTCACTGGATGTTTCTGTTTGGTTATTACTATTATTGTTGTTGTTGATGATGCTGTTGTTGTGCCGACAACGTACTGTGGATGCTGGGCCAGTGAGGGTCGCACTGCCCTCAGCTCGGTGGGAGGGGCGGTGGGGACCTTATTTGGCAGGGGGAGGGGCTTCAGGAGCAGAGTGGGACCTGGGACCAGCTGGGCCTCACCCCAGGCAGAGGCTCCCTTAGGGACCAGGACAGCTGGTGCCGAGATGGCCAAACTCAGGCTCTCAGAGCAGGACCGGGGAGGGGGATGGGGGAAGGGGAGCTGGGACCAGTCCCTCCAGCCACAGAGTTGGTCCCCCAAGGCCAGGGAGGGACACAGATGAGGGTGGGGCTGGGAGCAGCCAGGGGCCTTCAGTCTAGCTCAGGTGCCTCTGGCGGAGCTTACCTCTGAGACATGGATGCTGCTTTGGATAGCAGGTCAGCCTCCCTGTGGGGCTGAAGTCTCCAGGAGCACATGATTGCCCTGTGCGTTAGCGTGGTCTTCTCCGGAGCCATGGGAGGGGCCACCGCGACCTCACCCCCCAGCACCGGCTGCGAGCAGCTCTGGGGGTCCTGCCCCCGCCCCCCAACCCAGGGACACACATCTGCCCGGGGAACCTCGTGTTTGTATTTCAGCTAAGCGTCCCGTGACCCCACCCCAAGTATATAGGGTGGTGTTGGGCTTCCAGTCTCCAGTGTGGAGCCCTGGGGGACTTCCACCCTCTCCTCCCCTCCCTTCCCCTCCCCTCCCCTCCCCTCCCCTCCCCTCCCCTCCCCTTCCCTTCCCTTTCCTGTTGCCACAGTCCCTTCCCTTCCCTCCCCTTCCCTTCCCTTTCCTGTGACCACAGGCAGGGGCCAGGCCTGAGCTTGGACTCAGGTGCTCTGCAGTTACCTTGGACAAAACAAACTAGCTTTCTGCTTAAGCTGACTTAGGTGATTGGGTTTCCTTATCACTTGCAACTAAAACATTTCAAGAGATTTTCCACGTTGCTCTTCCTTTGCAGGGAGGAGCTGTGGGCTCCAGTGAGTGACCGTTCGGTGCCAGGCCCTGTGCCCTCCCACGTCATCCTGGTGCCTGCACAGCCCTTGGAGTCGTCACCCTCGGTTCACAGGGAGGACACCAAGACCATGCGGCTGGGCACTGGTCAAGCCTCTCCTGCACCCAACTCTCTCGCTCCCCAGCTCAGTGCTCAGGCCCTGGGGTGTCAGAGGACAGGGACCAACGGGCGCCATCCAGGTACCCTTCCCCCGGCCCAGGGCCCAGTCTATCACCATCCGGAGACAGTCAGGGCCTCCAAATTAGACTGATTAGCTTGGGGGTCAGGGCCAGGTACATGATATGGGGGTTGAAATCTGAACATTAGAAAAGTCCAGATTTAAACATAGAGGGTTTTAAAAATTATACTGAAAAAACCTCTCCAGCTGATGAGCTGCTAGAAATCTGAGTAAAACAAACGCACTAAATGCAGGGCTGTGCTCTCTCTGATCAGAGCACTATTATCCTCTCTGCTCCCTGCTTTATCCCCTCCCAGGTTGCACCAGCCCCACCTCCGCCTCTCTCTGATGGCTTCCCTTTTCCTCCTTCCCCACCCAGAGCTGTAACAGGGAGGTCCCAGTGCGGGCAGAGAGCTGGGGCGCCCCTGCCCCCCGGGTGCTGAGCCCCTCCTCCTGGGCCTTGCTTTCCCCACATGTTAAGGGGCCGCTGGCTGAGCTGACCTCTCAGGATACCTCCTGGGGCAGATGCTGACGGGCCTCCTCTCTCCTCCCCCCTCTCTACCTCTTCTTGACCCCCGGGGCTCCAGCCAAGGGGCCTTCGTCCTCCCCCTGCTAGCCACCAACAGGGCCTGGCAGGCTCTCTCAAGTCGAATCCAAGCCTGATTGACCCGGCCTGACTCAGGTGTCCAACTGTGGCCTGATCAGCTAAGACCACAGGCATGGTGGCCATCACTGGACTCTCACCCCCAGGGCTGAGGGTTGGGGTAGTGGGGAGACAGGAGGTTGCTGAGAGCTGGGTGGTTCCCAGGATGGGTCAACCACAGAGGGGCGAGAGGGGACACCATTGAGTCAGGTACTAAGGCACAGCCGGTGATTGTGGGGTGTCCGGGGGGGGGGGAGGGCATGTCAAGCAGGGCATGGGATGGAGGGGGCAGCTTGCTCAGTGCCCTGCCAACGCTGGTGTGGTTTCCTCCTCACACCGAGGAGACGGATCCTCGCAGGGAGAGCATTACTCTCTTATTGTGCCCTACATTTTGTGCTTTTCTGTCCCAGCCTGTAATGGTTTAATTCATTCATCTCTTCCCCACGGAAATGTCAGTTCCAGGAGGTGGGTGCCCTATCTGTCCTCTTCATTGCTGGCATCCTGGCGGAAGAGCTGCTGGGCTCAGGAAGGTGCCCAGTTCATGTGTGTGGGATGAATGAACGAATGAATGAATGAAAGAAAACAGAGAGCAGAAGTCTCAAAACAGAAGGAAATAACTCCTGGTTTTATATTTTATTTAAGCAGCTGCTATAAGTATAATCATGATTAATACTAAAAACAACTATTCATTGAACACTTAGTGCTTAGTCCCTGCCGGGCCGTGTGCTGAGAGCTCTTTTATTTGACCTCCCGCCATAATCTTGTAGAAGGTGGAGATGCGCTCATGGTGTACAAAGGGTGCCAAGGATGCAGAGCCCCTGGGTCACGTGGCTGGGAAAGAGCAAAGCTGGGACTTGCAGCCCCGCCCTCCTGACTCCAGGTCCTCGCAGGGAACGTGAGGGCTCCTAGAGCAGGGACCTCTGTGTCTTGTTCACTGCTCACCCCTGGGGCGTGGCACAGTGTCAAGCGCATCGTAGGTGCTTGTCCAAGAGGCGAGGGCCTTGCCACTGCCTGACACATAGTAGGTGCTCAGTGCTTGGGACTGGAGCACCTCAGAATCCACTGCCAGTGGCGGGGGGTCGCCTTTGCACAGCTGGGTGGGGCCTCCCGACAACCCTTCTGCCGGAACCGCGGGACTCACAGGAGGAGCCATTTCATGGAATTCTGTCTCTCTCCTTCTCTCTTATTTGTGCCCTTACTCTCCATTTTCGTGCCAGCTGGGCTCTGGCAGAGCTGGCAGTGAAGTGACAGGGAGCCAAGGTCTCGGTGCCCTTTGCTCCGGCTTTTTATCCACCCAATTTCACACAGCCCACGGCCTGGCTGCCACTCAGCTGGAGACATGTCAAAACTCTATTAAATCACAGGGCATGAGTGAACAGTACGAGAACACTTGTCACCCATCTCCTGCCTGTTCCCTGAGGCTCCCGCATCCCAGCAGAAAGGGACCTTCTTGGCCTGTCTCATTGATTTCCCCTGCCCCCTCCATAATCACACCGGCAGAATTTGAGAGCTGGAGGGGGTGGGGTAAGTTTGTCCACAGGAGCCCCAAGCCAGGGCGGTGCAGGTGTGCAGAGTATAGCGGAGCATAGACTCCATTTTTTTTAAAAAAAGAGTTTTTTACTGATTTCAGAGGAAGCAAGGAGGGAGATAGAAACATCTATGAGAGAGAGACATTGATTGGCTGCCTCCTGCACGCCCCCTACTGGGGATAGAGCCCTGAAACCTGGGCATGTGCCCAGACTGAGAATTGAACAGGTGACCTCCTGGTGTCCTGGTGCATGAGAGGAGGCTCATCCCACTGAGCCACACCAGCCAGGCACAGCATGCATTGTTATTAGAGTATTTGAACAGTTTTATTGAGGTCGAGCTGAGATACAGTAAACTTTGCTTTGTAATGTGTATAATTTGATACGTGTGACAGGCACACACCCACGAAACCATCTCCACACTCAAGATAGTAAACAGATCCATGACCCTAACTTTTCTCCTGCACCGTGATCATCCCACCACCCCACCCCGCTCCACTGCCCCTCTGCTGCTGTCACTGGAGACTAAATCTCATTTTCTACAATTTTCTATCAATGGACTCATACAGTGTGTGTGTTCAACATGGTTATCTTGAGGTTTGTCTGTGTTGTATGTATCAGCCATTCATTTCTTTTCAATGCTGAATGGTATTAAAGTGTTAGTATTGTGTGGATATGCAACAGTTTGTTCATTCATTCACCTATTAATGGACATTTGAGCTGCCTCTAGATACTATAAGAAAAACGAGAGGCCTGGTACACAAATTCGTGCATGGGGGGATGTCCCTCAGCCCATCCTGCACCCTCTCCAATCTGGGACCCCTTGGGGATGTCTGACTGCCGGCAGTCGGACATCCCTCTCACAATCCAGGACTGCTGGCTCCTAACCACTCGCCTGCCTGCCTGCCTGATCACCCCCTAACTGCTCCCCAGCCAGCCTAATTGACACCTAACTGCTCCCCTGCCAGCCTGATTGCCCCCAACTGCCCTTCCCTGCCGGCCTGGTTGCCCCAACTGCCCTCCCTTGCAGGCCTGGTCCCCCCCCCACAACTGCCCTCCCCTGTTGGCCTGTTCTCCCCCAACTGCCCTCTCCTGCTGGCCTGATTGCCCACAACTGTCCTCCCCTACTGGCCATCTTGTGATGACGTGGGGGCAGCCATCTTGTGGTGATGTTGGGTGACACCACCTAGGCTTTTATTATATTGGATTGCTATGAACATTTATGCATAAGCTTTCGTATGGATATAGGCTCTTTTAAAAAAAAATACTAAAGAGTGGAATGATGATCATATGGAAGGAATATGTTAAAGTTTATTTTTTAATATATTTTTTATTGATTTCAGAGAGGAAGGGAGAGGGAGAGAAAATAGAAACATCAATGATGAGAGAATCATTGATCGGCTGCCTCTTGCACACCCCTCAATGGGAATCGAGCCCACAGCCCAGGCATGTGCCCTGACCAGAATCAAACCTGGGACCCTTCAGTCTGCAGGATAATGCTCTAGCCCAGGGGTGGGCAAACTTTTTGACTCGAGGACCACAATGGGTTCTTAAACTGGACTGGAGGGCCGGAACAAAAGCATGGATGGAGTGTTTGTGTGAACTAATATAAATTCAAAGTAAACATCATTACATAAAAGGGTACGGTCTTTTTTTTTTTTTTTAGTTTTATTCATTTCAAATGGGCCGGATCCTGCCCGCGGGCCGTAGTTTGCCCACGGCTGCTCTAGCCACTGAGCCAAACCAGCTAGGGCTATATGTTGAAGTTTTTAAGAAATGAACACACACTCTTTGAAAGCAGAATATGACATCAGTGTGTACATTTCAGTTTCTCCACATCCTCACCAACTCTTGGTATCATCAGTCTCTTTAATTTCAGGCATTCTAATTAGGTGTGCAGTGGTATCTCATTGTGGTCTTAATTAGCTTTCCCTAGTGACTAATAATGTTTAACATTTTTTCATTTCCTTATTGGCCATCCATAGTGTCTTTTTTGGTGAAGTTTTTGTTTAAATTATTGGCCTCTTTTGAAGTAGTTACTTTTCTTGTTACTGAGTTTTCAGAATTTTTATATATTCTGAATTACAACCCCTTTACTAAGAAAAAGTAGAAGTTTTCAATTTTGGTGAAGTCCAATTTGCCAATTTCTTATTTTATGGACATGCTTTGGGTGTATCTAAGAAATCTTTGCCAAGGTCATACATATTTTTGCCTTTTTTTCTAGAAAATTTTATAGTTAAAGGGTTTTGAATTTAGGTTTATAATGAATATTAAGTTAGTTTTTATATATGGCCTGAGTCAAGTTTTTCCCCCCCCCACTAACACCACACTATCTTAATAACTGAAATTTCATAATAAATCTTGAAATCAGGTGGTGTTTGTACAGCAAACTCTTTCTTCTCTTTGGCAATCTAGCCTTTTGCATTTCCATACGATTTTTACAATTAATTTTTCAATTTCTGTAAAAAATGTTGTGACTTTGCTTATAATCCTATTGAATCTAGTGATCAATATGGGGGAGAATTGACATCATCCAACCAAAAATAGAGTTTCTCTCCTTTAGATAGGTCCTCTTCAATTTCTCTCAGCAATATGTTGGAGTTTTCAGAGTTCCAGCTCAGCACATTTTTTTAAGTCAGATATATCCCTAAATATAACATGTTTTTGGTGCTATTGTAAATGGTGTTGCTTTTAATTTTTATTTCTGATTTCTATTGCTACTATACAGAAATATAATTTACTTTCATATATTGATCTTTTATTTTGCCACCTTACTAAATTTACTTATTTGTTCTAGAAACTTTTATTGTACATTCCATTAGATTTCCTACAGAGGCAATCATGACATCTATGAGTAAAAACAGTTTTACTTATTCCTTTCCAATCCTTGGCTTTTATTTCTTTTTCTTGCCTTATCATACCAGCTAGAGCTTTCGGTACAAACTTGTATAGAAGAGGTGAGAAGAGTTACTTCCCTCTTGTTCCTGATCTTAATAGTATTTCACTATTAAGAATGATGTTAGCTGTAGGTATTTCATAATCATTCTTTCTCAGGTTGAGGAAGTTCTCTAATTCTCCTAGTTCCTTTTTTTATAATTAATTAATATTGGATTAAATTTGTTTTGGGCATCTATTGTGATGATTGTACGTCTGCTGCCCTGTTACTTACTAGTAATATGTTGAATTACATAGATTAACTTCCAAATGTTAAACTAACTTTGCATGTTAAAATTTTGTTATGAAATTTTTCATCTATGCTCATGAAGAACATTGGTCTGCTACACAATGGAATACTACGCTGCTATAAAATAGAAGGACCTCTTACCTTTTGCAACAGCATGGATGGACCTGGAGAGCATTATGCTAAGCAAAATAAGTCAGTTTGAGAAAGATAAATATCACATGATCTCACTCATTGATGGAATATAATGAACAACATAAATTGAAGCATTGAACAGACTGTCCAACCTAAGAAGGAAGGTGGCGGGGGTGAGGATCTGCTGAAAATCGCAGCCCCCAGGATGTCTCCGGGGTCCTCTTTCCTTGCTCTGGATCATGTATGATCCCTTCTTGCTCTGTATCCCCATATTCTTTAGGGGCATCTGGTTCAGGCATCTCATTTCTCCATTTGGGAATGAGGCTCAGAGACAGGCAGTGACCTGCCCAAAGTCACACAGCATATCGGGGCAGATTCAAGACCCCAGCCTGGGTCTCCTGACTCTGGCATGAGTTTTCCCCGATGCTGGTGACCAGGAGCATCCAGCCAAGGGCGCTGGTCTGGGCTGTGTGACTGTGATGACCTGGGGCCAGTGCTGAGAGGGCCTCGGTGCCAAGAGGCTGCTTTTGTCTCAAGTCTGGCTTTTATTTATCTCTCAATGATTCCAATTTCAGGAGCATTTTTGTCTGTGTTTTTATTCTCTCCTCTTTTGTTGTGCTTTCTTTCTGGATAATCCAGAGAGAGGCTTGCAGGCAGCCAACTACAAACGTGTACAATAAAATGAAATGCAATAAAATATAATTGAATATATCTTTCAAGTGTGAGCAGCAGATTAATCTCCCTGGCACATCCGATTCTTCTTTGCTCCCTCTGCTTTTTCTCTGTTTTTCTTTCCTTCCCCACAATCTCCGGGGTTTGAATGGCCCCGTGGCCTCTGTCATTGCAGATACACAGATGATCCTGACTTCACAGCCCGAGTACCGTGGTCGATAGATGATGTTCCCGGGGCTGAGGAGAGGGCCCTGCCAGCGTCCACGTGGGCCTGGGAGGGCGCCTGCCCCTGGTGGGGAGAGAAGAGGGGTCTCTGCTGATGAGGAGCGTGGAGAGTGTCTGTGGGCAGGACTGGGGGCGTCTCCTGTGGCTGCACCTGTGACTCAGGCAGGGACCCTCCTGGGCAGCCACTCTCGTCCCTGCACACGCACTGGGAAAAGGCGGTTCCTTCTCTATTGCTCTGGAACTGAGGCTGGATGTTCGTGATCATGACTTTCAGCCGAAGCAGCCATCATGGGTCCCAGTGAGGGTGGGGTCAGCAGGGACATCCTGGACATGACCTCAGCTCAGGACCAGAGGGCAAGGCATCAGACAGAGGTGAGCAGGAAGGGTTCTACTGCCAGGAAGGGTTACTGCGTGACCTTGGGAGAGTAACCCTACCCCCCTGAGCCTGTTTCTCCATCCATGATATGGGCATGTGTCAGCACATAGTACAAGGGGTTGTAGGAAGGATTCAATGAAATGGTTCTTGTACATGTCAGCACAGTGTCTCGTCCACAGTAGATGAAGGCTAGTAATATCCATTCATTCACCCATTCACTCATCATTCATTCATTCACTCATCCAGCCCACTTTGCAAGCTACTACGTGCCAGGCTGTGTGCCAGGCATTAGGGAAGAGAAGAATCAAACCTCCTGTCACCTTCAGTGGCTCACAGTCTCCTGGTAAGACGGAAATAAGACAGACATAAGCTGGGTTCCCTGAGAACAGAGGAGGGACAAGCAAAGTTGGCACCAAAGGGAATCAGAGAAGGCCTCCTGGAGGAGGTGACACTTGAGCTGAGTGTTGAAGGGGATTGGGCTTCAGAAGGCAGGGGATGGGTGAGGGGCATTGCAGGAGAGGGGACAGCAGGACAAAGGCAGGGAAGCACGAAGTGTGCAGTGGGTTTGGGACCAGGGATGGGCTGGTGGCCTGAAGCCCAGGGCTGTGGGACAAATTGGGGGGGAGGGGGAGGGAAGGTGGGTCTGTCAGGCTGGCACTGGGGAGCCATGGATGGTTGGGGAGCAGGGGAGGGGTATGTCAGAGTGGCAGGTCCTTCCACAGTCTTAAGTGGAGACCCCTCTTCCTCTGGGCAGACACAATGTGCCTCCTGCAGCTCCCTCCCTTGGGCCTCCATCTGGAGCCTCACAGGGTCAGTCTCATTTTGTGTCCTGACGGGCCTCAGGGGCTCCTCGCTGGAGAGATGTCTGCAAGTCCTGGCTGTGCGCAGTGCCCCGGCCCCCCTCCTCCCTTCATGGTCACTGTTTTCTTCCTCAGGCACCTTCTCGCAGAGCTAATTCCACAGGACTCCCTCCCTCCCTTCTCCCACCAGTGTTTCTTGAGCACCTAAGCTGGCCAGCTCCATCCTCGGGCTGTAGCATGAACAGAACAGAGGACACTCCAGACCCAGAGCTCACAGCCCAGTGCGGGGCACAGACTGTCACCAAACAACCAGAACTGGCCCTGCGACCAGTGTGCCCAGGACGAGGTTCCCAGGGCTCTGTGGGCCTGTGTGGGGTTTGACCTTGTTGGGAAGGTCAAGGAGGACTCCCTGAGAAGCGGACACTTGTTCCAAGACTTCAGGGTGAGGAGGGAACCCCCGGGGAGATGGGGAAGACAGCGTGTGCGAAGGCCCTGAGTGGGAGTGAGGGCAATGAGTTCAGGGCCTGGATTGGTGGTGGCTGAGGCTGGGGTGGAGATGAGGCGGGGATGGAAGAACCTGGAGGGAGTGAGGGCTTCGGGGTGACACCCCCAGGCGTCCTGGTGGAGGGTGAAGGCTCCAGCGCAGTCAGAGCCCAGGAGCCAGGTTTGGGGGAAGTCGTGGTCACCATGGCCACGTCTCTTTGGTCTTTCTCTTCGGCACCTTCCAGGGGTAAGAGGTTCCTTTTTGCCTTTTTGTTCAGTGTCTTCTCCATCCCTTTCCTGCCCCTACAGGATGCACCCCTGAGGGGCCAGGAAGAGAGGAGGCCCGGAGCGGGGCAGGGTTCCCTATGGCCACACACTGGGCTTGGGCAGAGCAGGGCAGGGCTTTCCTTCAGGGCTGTGTTGGCCCCCGACCCCCGAACATCACAGGCGGGGCCTGAGACCCTGCTCTCCACGCTGTGCTTGGCAGGCTTTGGGCTAATGGCACCATCACCCCCTGGATCAATTGTTAAAGAGCCATTGTGTTTACAGCACAATTTTTTAAAGATTGTTCAAAGAGAAGTTAATAAATAGGTCCTGTCCACTCCCAGGAGGTTTCAGATTTCCTTATTTAATTTTTTTTTATTACTGCTGAACACACAGATTCCCTATCTCCTGCAGCAGCTGGTGGAACTGGGGAAACTGCCCGGCACCTGCCCAGGTGTGGCCCTGGGCCGCTGTGCCCCGTCCTCTCCGTCAGCCCTGCCATCCCTGCTGCCCCTTCCGGAAGGTGGTGCACTCCCGTCACTAGAGGGGCTCCCAGAGACTGGGAAACCCTTGGTGGGGGACTGAGGCACCAAAGGCTGGACTGGCACCATGACTGGGACTTTCTCTCTGCACGTCCCCACCTCCCTCATTCCACCTGGATGACGCCAAAGTGCAGAAGGAGGAGGACAGGAACGTGGGGGGCGATGCTGGTCTTGGCCCCTTAGGGTCTCCTTCATCCTCTCCATCTCCAGTTTTTCCCCATTTTCATCCCAAGGATTAGGCTGTGTTTCCCCCCACTTCACAGATGAGTAAACTGAGGCTCAGAGAGGTTAAGCAAGTAAGCAATGAAGCCTGGATTTGAACTCAGGTCCTTCTGACTCTTTCCCCAAGCTCCCCCCACGCCCCAGCCCCAGTTTCCAAAAGAATAAGGGCTGCTCTGAATGGAGCACTTACCTTGTGCCAGGTTCTGAGCTAAGTCCTCCCAACGAGGGCAGGCAGGAGGTGGGCAGGCAGGTGGCAGTGGGCAGGTGCCCCCTCTGTTCAGACACATCCGTAAGGGCCCCACACCCGTGGGCAGGTGCACCCCTGCTGTGTGATGTTCACCCACCTCCAGCCTCTCAGAGCCCAGACAGCCCAGGCCTCTTCCCTGCTTTGTGGCTCCCAGAAAATGGAAATGCATTTCAAATACAGTCTCAAGCACGGAGAGAACTTACATGTATGTTGTACAAATGAACACTTTCATCAACAAATACTTGTGCACTACGATGGTGCATTCGCCCGATAATCACCGGATTGATGACAAAGCTCATTCCCTCCCAGGTGAGCAGGGTGGGCGGGAACTGGCCCAGGAGCTGGGGGCTGAGGTCTCATCATCTTTCTGCTTGTTCATGGGCCCCTATGGCTGAGGTCCGCCCCCATGGGGCCCTGCACACGTATGCATGCATGTGCATGCACACACACACACACACACCACACACACACACACACTTGATTGGGAAGCTGGGAATCTGACATTTGTGGAAATGCTGTTTTTAGAGACAGGGCCACTATGTATAATTCTTGTAATTTCTGTAATTTCTAAAGAAATGACTGTGGGAAGGAAGCTGACCCTGGGGAGTATCTCATGGATCAGGGGTGTCCTCAGCAGTCTGCAGATCAGTCAGGTGGGGAGGAAATGGCTGCTTCTTGAGGCCCTACTGCGTGCCAGCTGTGCCCTGCACACAGTAGATCCTCCATCTGTGGCTCATGGGATCTGCAGTCCCCCAAGAGGTAAATGGCATCAAGTCCTTTGTTTTTACAGATGAAGAAATTGAGGTGATGGCTAACGCTGAGTCTTACATGTGTTCATTCTGGCATCCTCTTTTGTGATATTTTCAAAGGATGAAAAACGTCTTTACCATTCACATTCTTTTCATGAGGGAGCAGGAGGGCAGGGCCGTGCACGGCTGGGGCTCTGGCTTCCACGCCTTCGCCTGCACACGCTCACTGATTTCTCCTTCACAGGACCTTAACCAGGCACCAGAAATGTGAAGCATCCGTGGGGAAAAGGACAAAAAAGGAGACTCATCCATTTTGCTGGGGAAAAAAATCTCTCTTTGGATAACCCACAATTATGTCAAGCAGTTAACAGGGTCCTCGTGACAGAGCGAGTCTTCTTTCAGGCCTGGATCACGTTTGCTGGAAAAAATGAAATCTGTCACATCTCTCGAAGCCAACTGTCAACGTGAGAAAGGCGCTTTGGGGGAGACAGATCTCTAGCTCCGATGGCAACATTCACTGAAATGATCCTTTAATCGGCTCCCCTACAAAACCTGGAGCGGAAATGTTAGAGCCCGTTCACCCTAAAAGGTTTCTTCCCGCTCCTCCCAGTCTCCTCTCCCGGTGCCGCATCCTCCATCTCTTAGAAAGTAACGCAGCAAAGAACTGTAGCTGGCGGGCGATAGCCATTTGGTTTCTCAAAACAATTTTTACAGAGAAAATAGCAGAGCACAAAGCCTTGTTGCTCAGTATCTGTGGGGGGAGGGAGAGAGGCGCTGGCTGCCACAGGGGTGGGCGGGTCTGATGCGCCTCATATCTGTGTGGCAAGATGGAGAGGCAGGGAGCAGGGCGGTGCCTCATTCCTGTAGGAGCCAGGGGCTGCCACCTTTTCTTGGTCCCTCCTCTAGCCTGTACCTCTTCCAACCCTCACCTTGTACCTTCCAGAACCTTATCTTGTGTTTGCAAAGCTCTTTTACATACATTGCATTCAGTTAATCATTAATCTACGCCGTCATTTATGTTATTCAGCAGCCCATGGCAAATTGGGGTTCGCTGTGGGTCGTGACTCATGAAGTTCTGCGGTTCAGATGACACAAGACACAGCATTCAGATGGAGGTGTAGACAAATAGCACTGACTTTGTGTGTTGAGGATTATGAGACGCATGAGCGGGGCCCGTAGTAGGTGCTCCCATCAGTTAGAATGTGTTGTGTATCAAGTAACAGAAAATCCAGCCACAATGGCTCAGCAATGGAGACGTGTGATGACGGTGCACAGGAAGATGTCTGGGGAGATGTAGTTCCAGGGTTGGTTAGATACTCAGAGATGCCAACACAGACCTAGGGTTATTCCCTCGTTCCTATTTGTCATCCTTGACCATGTTGACCTTTTTTCTTAGCTTATTGCCTCATTGTTGCCGGATGGCAGCCACAGCTCCAAACATCACATCTCATACTGTAGCATTTGAGTCTAGAAGGGAGCATAGTGAGGCAGAAAAAATACTTCGGAAACACTCTCTCTGCTAGCAGATTTTTTAAAAATATATTTTTGTTGATTTCAGAGAGGAAGGGAGAGGGAGAGAGAGATAGAAGCATCAATGATGAAAGAGAATCATTGATCGGCTGCCTCCTGCACACACACCCCTGCCCCCAACTGGGGATTGAGCCTGCAACCCAGGCATGTGCCCTGACCAGGAATTGAACTGTGACCTCCTGGTTCATAGGTCGATGCTCAACCACTGAGCCATGCTGGCCGGGCTCTACCAGCAGATTTTTCTTTACACCTCAAAGGCCAGATCTAGGTCACATGCCCACCCTTAAATCATTCTCCAGAGGAGGCTTAGTTTCACCCGGGGGCTGGGGCGGCCACCAGGTCTGAGAACAAACCCAGGCTCTGTGAGCAAAGGAAGGAGGGGTGCCTGTTAGGTGGGCAGCCACGCATGTCCGCCACCTCCTCATCAGTGCTTGTGACTCCGTGTGGGTGCTGTGGGGTCTGAAGTGGTGGCCAGGCCTGGCCAGCCCAGCTCTGCCCCTCTGCCCCCTGCAGGCTGTGTGACCCACTCACAGCACAGCCTCCCTTCATGGAGAGTGGGGACCAGAGCAGCACCTGCCCTGCAGGGTGGTTGTGAAGGTGGCATAGGTTCTTCTGTAGGGATGTAAACAGCTGTTAGCTGTGGCAGCGATGAGCCCATCTGTAAAAGGGCCCCGTGGTGCCTCCTCTGTAACAGTCCTGGGTGACAGTAGCTGGAGTATCCGTCCACACCTGGGAACACTTCCTACGTGCGCTGGGCGCCTTCACTAGCACTCACTCCTTCCTCACAACACCCTGAGGCTGTTCTCACCCCCTCCTACAGCTGAGGACCCTGAGGCTCAGGGAGGTGAGCCAGGTCGAGGGAGGACAGACGGGGCCCCAGGATCATCAGATGCCGGCCGCCCTGCTCTGACCCACCGCAGGGCCTGGGTGGACCCGCACAGGCGGGCGCTCAGGTAACCCCTCCCTGCCCTGCTGACCGCCACCCGGGCCCAGGTGGTGGCTGGGGGTGACCTCTCTCCCGAGCCTGCTCTCTGCCCCTCCTGGAGCTCCAGGGACCAGGACCCACCTGAAGCAACGGGAGGTTTGCCCACTGTCCGACTGCCCCTCCCCCAGGATGATGAATGGACACACCCCGAGTCTTTGGTGCTGGGGACACACTATTGTCAGGCTGGTGTTCCTGTGTTGGTGGTAAATTGGCAACTTGCATTCTTGGGGAAACAATATACACTTATGCAGAACACAAGCATATGCTAATGATGGATAATTACACTCCATATTTATAGATTTCTCAAATATGCAAAACCACTCCTGACAATTAAACACCTACAGGCACATCACGTTTAATAACTGCACACGAGGCCCCTGGCCAGCACCGTAATGTAAGCTCGGGCACCAAGCGTGAAGTGGAACATGCAGCCCAGCCCTGGGGGGTGGGGAGTGGCCTGTCACCACTGTGGCCACCCGACTCACACCTGCGTCCATCCCCACCGTCCCCAGGCTTCCTGGTCCTCCAGGCTTCCCTTATAGAGCTTGTGGGGAGTGAACCGGGGAGACACCCTGAAGACCAAAGAGAATGACCTCCCTCTTTTCCAGATGGGGAAACTGAGGCCCATTCAGCCATTCGCTCTGTCTGCCAATAGTGTACTGAGGACCTACTAGTGCCAGGCTCTGTTCTAGGCGTGGGAAACCTGCTGGTGTTCTGGGGGGTGGGGGTGGGAGTGAGGTGGACAAGCCCAGGTGGTGACAACACAGTGAAGAGACCTAATGTGGCGGGAGAGAGTGATGGAGGGAGACTCGGCCGGGGTAGGTGGGGAGGTGAGCAGGTGAGATCGAGCTGAGAACCGAAGGAAGTTCAGTTCCTGGGGGGAGAGGGGGATGTGAGAAGGCTTGGCAGGCAGGGGGCTGAGCTTGCCCCCCCCCCACCCAGGGCGAATATCCCTTCTCCCACTCTTTGGTCACACACGGGGCCCCCATGCTAAGGGCAAGGGGAGCAGAGAAAAGCAAGAGTGAGTCCTGTTCTCAGGGTCTCCCCAGGACACGGGGACTGGATAAGTGAGGACAGTGCATGGTGGTCAGGCTGCCATGGGTGGGGGTTGTCCCAAGATTTGAGAGATTCAGGGTTGACCCTGATGGACCTGGGTTCAGTCTTCTTGCTGACACTTCCTTCCTCGGCTCCCTGAGCCTCTGTTTCCCCATCTGTACAATGGGAGCTTGGTGTTCATAATGTCTTCCTCGAGGCGGGGTGGACTCCCCCACAGGACCATGGGTTGGGATAGGCCAGCCAGCACATCTCTAACACGCCTGCCCCCTGAGGGTCTGGACACTGCCCTGCACAGCAGGCTCAGATTTCCCGGCCCTGCCCTGCCCTGCAGACACCCGAAGGCACCCGACAGCCTGCGGGGAAAGTCCCAACTCCTTCTGAGAAGCCAGCAGAGCCCCAGGACGGGGCCTCGTCTCACTACACCCCACCATCTCCTCCACTTCCTGTGAGCCTCCCTGGCTGGATGGTGGGTGGAGCATGGATCAGTGGCGATGAAACAGAAGCTTCACTTCAGAGCCACTGGGTGCCAGGCCTGTGCCAGCTCAGCACAAATTCATAGTCCTCCAGAGCCTGGCGCTGCCCCCACCCTGCCCCGATCCACGGGAGGCACAGGGGTCCTAGGGCAAGGATTTCCACTCTCACATCTTCACCCGAGGCCATAGCTGCCGCTGTCTCTGCCCCTTAAGCTTCGTTCTTTACACATTTGTTCATCCATCCAACAGTGTTTATTGTGCATCGGCTGGGCCAAGCTCCATTCTGGGCTGAGCGTGCAGCAGGGACAAATCTGACCCACCCACTGGCAGGGGGCCTGCTGTGGGGACCGCTCCAAAGCCTCAGGTGATCCCAGCAGTCAGCCTGAGGGCGGGCGGTTTCAGAGGGGTCCTTTAGTCCTGACATTATTATATCTATTATCTATCTATCTATCTATCTATCTATCTATCTATTATCTATCTATCATCTATCTATTCTATCTATCTATCTATCTATTATCTATCTATCTATCTATTATCTATCTATCTATCTATCTATCTATCTATCTATCTATCTATCATCTATCTAATCTATCTATCTATCTATCTATCTACCTATCTATCTATCATCTACCTATTATCTATCTATCTATCTATCTATCTATCATCTATTCTTTCTATCTATTATCTATCTATCTATCTATCCATCCATCTATCATCTATTTATCCATCCATCTATCTATCATCTATTCTTTCTATCTATTATCTATCTATCTATCTATCTATCTATTGATCTATCATCATCATCTATCTCTGCATCTATACATTTATCATTGACGACAGGTGCATAGCACCCTGTCTGCATCTCTGACCCCCCACACCACTCAGGACTCACCAACTCCAGGAAGGAAGCTTCCATCTCTCCACTGTTCAGGCGAGGTCAGTGGGCCCCCCAGAGCTCAGAGCAGCAGAGCGGACTAAACCCCGGCCCAGGCCCTTCCTCTGCCTCACACCACCTGCACCTTGCTGTGCCCCGGAGGCCGCCATGCCCTTCCCAGGGTCTTGTGATGTTAAATGCTTCAGGTCCAGGAGGGTCCCATTCTTACATGGCACCATCCTGCTCTGCAGCCCTTCCCTTATGCCTGTGACAGTTACCTTGTGCTCTGCATTGCTAATCTCCAATGACTTGAACCTTGCATTATCCAGCTGTGCCTAACATGCCCCTGTTCCAAACTTCTGTGAGTGAAGCTGTGAGCAAGTCTGTGGGCAGACACCCAGCCCCGAGTGCAAGCCAGCCCCCGGCCTGGGCCCCGTTTCCCCTTGCACTGCGTCCAAGGCCTCTCCCTTCTCCTGGGCCCACTTCAGGCGCCTGAGTTTATGGCTGTCACATAACGTTATCAGCCATGACAATGACAATTAGAACAATTATGCCGGGTCATAAACTTCTGCAGGATGTAGGGCTCACAGTGAGTTTCTGGAGTTGTGGTGGCCGCCACTCACCCCAGCTGTGCCTGATGGGCCTCCACCTGGGGACAGTGTTGGCCACAGTCACACAGTGATGCTGCCCCTCTGGAGCTGCCCACCTGTGTCACCTGGGGCTCCGGCAGGGACCCCACCCAGGCTTGGGGTTCCTTGGCTGTTTGGTCCCTCGCTTGCCTTCCCCTCCCTCCTCTGAGCCTCTGGCTCTCCCTCTGCTCTCAGGACAGCAGCTCCCTGTTCATCTCTGGGGCCTCTCCGGAGGGTGGTCCTGCACTCTGGCTCCACACCCTGGTGCAGGAGGCTCAGTTCCTGTTCATGGTCCAGAACCCCAGGCCGGGGAGAGGGAGGGAGTGTGGCCCCTGTTTAGGCCACCGGCTTTGGGTGGCCCTGGTTTCCTCTGGGCTTCACCACTTCCTCGCTGTGAGATGGTGGGCACGTTCCTTCACCTCTCAGAGCCGCATCGTGTCCCCTCCGTGACATGGGCGCCATAATACAGAGAACGCCCGGCGTTTGTAAGGCTCTGACACAGAGCAGCGGGAGGCAGCTCCCTGCACTCAGGTGACCCTTGCAGGCAGCACTTGGGGGTGGGACTCTGGGCAAACCGGGGCTTCCCCCTGCCTCGGATCCTCACCTGCAACACGGAGACTGTGGCTCTCAGCTGCGTGGGACATTGTGAGGACTCCACACCCTAATGTGTGTTTAATGCCTGCTACACAGTGAGCCCTAAATACATACCTGACATTGTTACTAAGATGATGAAGATGATGATGCTGATGATGCTGATGATGATTGTTCAGCTTGCCGGCAAACGCCCACACCTTGTCCTTGTGCATGAAGCCCCGGCACAGGGCCCGGGCATAGCAAAGGCTGACCCTCCATAGAGCAGGAAAAGCAGGGACTCAGGGGCAGACTGCCTGGGTTCAAGGCCCAGCTCCAACATGCTGAGCTGTGTGAACTTGGACTAGTTTCTAAACCTCTCTGGGCTTTAGTATTGTCTTGTGTAACATGGGGGGATAACAACAGTGCCTCCTTCAGAGGGTTGTTGAGATAACCAAGTGGCCCAATGCATGGGAAGAGTTTAGAGCAGCGGTTCTCAACCTGTGGGTCGCGACCCCTTTGGTGGTCGAACGACCCTTTCATAGGGGTCGCCTATGACCATCCTGCATATCAGATATTTACATTATGAGTCATAACAGTAGCAACATTACAGTTATGAAGTAGCAACAAAAATAATTTTATGGTTGGGTCACAACATGAGGAACTGTATTTAAAGGGCCAGGAGGTTGAGAACCACTGGTTTAGATGGTGCCTGGACACAGGGCTGGCTCTATTATTCCAGGCCCTGAAGAGACATTATATTCTCCCTTTCTGCTCCCCCCCCCCCCCCGCCCCCACACACACTTGGAGAAGAAGAAACTGAGGCCAAGAGACACTAAATTAAACGTCTGAGAACAAGACAGTGGATGGCTGTGCTAAATTATGCAGGGCCGACAATTAGAGAACAAAACGGTCTGTGATGAAGGGCTAATTGGGCAGAGCATGCGGAGTGTACCCGGAGCTGGAGGCACGGGGAGAGAAGTGCAGCCTGGGACAGGGATGGGGCCGGGGCCGGGGCCGGGGCCGGGGCCAGGGCCCAGGTATCGCCTTAGTTACTTAGTTATACTGATGTTTTTCTTTTCATATAAGTACTGTATACTTATTTTAAAATACTCAGAATGAGCAAAGTGGATATGAAGCGTTGGCGTCTCACCTCCAAAGATAGTAACTGATACCTTTGTTCATTCTTTTCCCACGTACATACAAGTACATATTTTCATGATTGATTTTCCCTTCGTGTGACTGTGCCGGTCACTTCCTAGTCGCCTCGCTCGTGAGGGAGGAATTTCCTGTCCTAAACACAATGAAACGGTTAAACCCTCAATAACTGGCATGACAGTGATGGGGACGTGCCGTTCTCCTGGGGGCTGGGGGGGGAGGGGAGGGATGCTGGCCATTCTCCTGGGGGCTCGGGGTGGGGGAGGGGAGGGATGCTGGCCGTTCTCCTGGGGGCTCGGGGGGATGTTGGTGAACCCAGCCGTGCTGGCCGTTCTCCTGGGGGCTCGGGGGGGATGTTGGTGAACCCAGCCGTGCCCTCCACATGCCTTACATATAGATTGGGGTCTTTCTTACCCGCAACTCTCGTCTGACCAATTTTCCATCTCATGATTTATTCTTGGAAATAGACCATTTAATTAATGCTCCATTTGACTAAACGCCCACTTAAAAATCTGGATGATTTCAATTATTTAACTCTCATGAATACTAGTGCTATGATTTCATTCTTGAATCTTTCTCCTATAAGGAGATGCTCGGTAAAATACCATGAAGCTTAAAAAATAATAATATTGATTAGTCACGGAGTGACTAATCCTCAGGTGCTGTCTGCTCAGCCTTTAGGTAACCCCAGATCTGGAATCCCCTCCTGCTCCCCAGGCTCCCACCCTGGTCCCACCACCATGACGCCTGGACTCGTGCATGGCCTCCTGCTTGGTCCTGCCTCTGCCCTGGCCCTGCCCCTGCCCCTGGCCCTCATCCCTGCTCTGCCCACACCTGTGGCTCCTGCCTCACTCAGGCACTGTGCACACTGACTGTGGCCCCGCCCTGTAGTCTCCAGCCCCACCCCTGCCTTTCCCCCTCGTCACTCACCTCCAGCCCTCCAGTTCCTTCCTGGACCTGGACCTGGACCCTCAGCATGTTCCCGCCTCAAGGCCTCACTCTAGCCCTTCCCTCTAGCTCAGCCTCCTCCCCACATCTGTCCCACTTCTTTCCTCCTTTATTCAGGTCTTTGTCCCAGTGTCCCCTGCTCTGACAGGCCTGGAAACCCAGGGCAGTCTGGCTCCACCCACATCTGCCACCTTCATTCCCCCCCACCCCCCCCTTTCAAGATGGTCCAGTCACAAGTGCCTTTCTTCTGCCACTCGAACCTCTGAGCCTTTGCACGTGTTGTTCCATCTGCCTGGAACATCAGTACATCTCACTTGGCTGACTCCTATGTGTATCTGTCTCAACACAGAAGTGTCACTTCCTCCAGGAAGCCCACCCAAACTGCTATCCCCCACACCCCCCCACCCCCCGGGGGTAGTTCTGCTGTGGCCCTCATCATGTTATAACTGACTCTTTAGGTAGTTATCACTTTCAAGTCAGCCCATCCTTTTTGACTAGAAACCTTGAAGGGCACACACTGTGTCTGCCTTAGTCACCCCACTCCCTGGAACCCAGCTCTGTACTTGGTACTGAGCAGGTACTTAAACATACTAGAGGCCCAGTGCACGACATTCATGCACTTCGGGGTGGCAGGGGGTGGGGGGGGGTGTCCTTCAGCCCGGCCTGCACCCTCTTGCAGTCCAGGACCCCTCTGGAGATGTCTAACTGTCGGCTTAGGCCTGCTCCCTGTGACAGTTGGACATCCCCTGAGGGGTCCTTAGTGTTGCTGCGGAGGTGGGAGAGGCTCTGCGCTCGCCAGCCATGAGTCCGGCTTCTGGCTGAGCCGAGCAGCACTCTCCCTGTGGGATCGCACTGACCACCGGGGGCAGTTCCTGCGTTGAGCGTCTGCCCCCTGGCGGTCAGTACGAGTCATCGTGACAGCTTATTTGCAGTTCGGTTGATTTGCATATTAGGGTTTTATTACATAGGATTGGGGACCTGGCCTGTCTGGTGGCCTGTCCCAGGCCGTGGGAGACAAGAGGCCCTCGTGGAGTGAGGGAGGGAATGATGGGGACGGGGACCAGTGTGGGACAAGCCTCACCTTTGCCGAAGGATGTGAAGGGCCTAGCTGTTCTGCTTGCAGCTCTCTGAGCCATCGGGACAGAACAGGAGCCACAGCCCTCTGCAGACAGGCCCCACGGGCGCTGGTTAGTGGGCATCATGAGCAATCAGGTCACAGCCCTCCCAACCAGGCAGGGCTGCTGGCGCCACCAGGAAGCTCTCCTACCTGAGGGAGTGTGCTAAGGACCCATCTCAGGGCATTCGGGGTGGGTAGAGCCCCTCCCCCCACATGGCCAAGACCTGCACCTCTGCTCTCAGCCCGCAGGGAATGCTCCTCTGAGCACCTCTGGTTTTACCTGAAATGGTCCCTGAGTTTTTCTGGCATTGGCCCCATTTTTGTGGGCAGGGGTCTTGGGGGCCTAGGGCTCCAGGGCTGGGTGGCAAGATAATAAGAAAACACTCTCCTATCAGAGGAGGCAGTGAAGATGGCCCATTAGGAAGTGAATGGAACTGACTGTGAGCTGGAAAATGGGAAACAAATCACTAGCTCACATCATCGCCCTGCAATCTTCCTCCTGCATGTCCGCCTCCTTCCTTTCCTGTTTCCCCCTCCTCACCAGCCTTTTCTTTTATTATTTTGGCTTAATCAGGAGACACCATTTTTTTTGCAACATTGTTTTCATGAATTTCTTCCAGGAAAGATAGGGAAGAAGAACCCCAGCAGAGATGACACGGTAGCTCTGTTCACAGGAACCAAAGAAACCATTTTCAAAACATGACTAGACATGAGAACACCCTTAATGTCAGTTACAGCTGGGCATGAGGAGAGGCGGTCGGGAGAGGAGAGGGGTTCTCCTTGCTCTTCTCCAGAATCAGATCCCGTGGTGTCTCCTCCCCAACCTGACCCCATGCTTCACACTGACACTTAAAAAGTTAATAACCATAATATTTCATTTCTTGAGAACATAGTATGTTCCAGATGCTGAGCTGAACACTTTAGATTAAGTGTCTTACTCATTCACCCCAAATATCATTTAGGCATCCTCCTTTTCTCCATTCATTGGACATCTACGAAGCCCTACCACTGTCAAGACAGTGTGTCAGGAAGCAAACCAGCATTTATTGAGCAACTATTACGTGCCACTCTCTGTTATCTCAGTTTATCCTTACAATGATCCCTTCTTACAGTCAAGGAAGCTGGGGCTCACGGCTCGGGGCCGAGGTTGCCCTGCACCTGTTCTGGGTGTCTTGGTTGCCCAGTGAGGGTCGAACAGACAGCGACATCACCCATCCAGCTCTATGTCCCCATACGGACTCCACTCTGTTCAGGACTGTATCATTGCTGCTACTGCTGCTGCTGCTGCTGCTGTGATTGTCATAATAATCACACTTCAGCAACAAGAACCGCAGCCACACTTCTTTGTGGAGCCCACCAGGTGGCTGGTATGTTGTATCCGCTCCCATGATGACCTTTAACAAGGACAAGGTAGGACTTGGCCCTGGAGACAGATGTGGATCTGAGGCTAAAGATTTGCCCAGCGCATGAGCAAGCCAGTGGCCAGACCAGGACACGCACCCCAGTCTAGCCCTTGACTTTGCTGGCCTTGGGCTGAAGGTTGTGTGGTTTCAAGAAAGGCAGAGCCCTAACCGGTTTGGCTCAGTGGATAGAGTGTCAGCCTGCGGACTCAAGGGTCCCAGGTTCGATTCCGGTCAAGGGCATGTATCTTGGTGGCGAGCACATCCCCAGTAGGGAGTGTGCAGGAGGCAGCTGATTGATGTTTCTCTCTCATTGATGTTTCTAACTCTCCATCCCTCTCCCTTCCTCTCTGTAAAAAGTTAATAAAATATATTTAAAAAAAACAAAACACAAAAGGCAGAAAGGCCATATCTGCCAGGTAAGTGGAGACGCCGAGCAAACCTGGCTGCAGAAGGAAGCATGAGGCAGAAGAGCAGAGAAGCCAAGATAGAACCCCTAAGAGAGGGGGGTGGACAGGGCTGCCACCCCCTTTCCATGACAGTCAGATCCAACTCATGAGGGTCCTGGAGCCCCCGGAGTCAGCCCTGCCTCCTCCTGCTCCTCCTCCCCCATTTTTCTTTGTTTAAACCGGAGTCTTCTGTTACTTACAAGGAGCCCTGACTCAATGCCAAGGAAACCTGTTTATTTTTTAAATCTGCATTAAAAGAAAACTCTCTTTCGAACAGTGTCTCTCTCTCAGAAAGCCTTCATAAATAACAGAAAGGAGGCTTTTGCAAACCTTTATGGAAATTAAACCCGCAAGCTGGGCACACACTTGTTTAACAAGTGATAATTAACTGCCGACAATATAATTTCAGCTTGGATGCAAACATGTTTTTCATTAAAAAGTAATCAGAGATCCTTGCCTTCGGAAGTGTGGTCTCCTCCAAGGAGCGCAGCCCTCTGCCGACAGCTTCAGTTGGCGTTGAGGGTCCGCTGCGCCCTGCCAGGTGGGATCTGGGCCCCAGAAGTGATGCTAGGATGAGACCCCGGGAAGATTCCCAGGAGGGGCTCACTCAGCCCCTCTCACTAAGAGTCCATCTTCTTTGGGTGTCCTGAGCTCCGAATGAGCCTGGGACCCCGGAGCAGGGACTTGGCACCAACTGAAGCTTCAGGGGTGGGAAAGGCACTCTGGTCTCTGCAGCCGCCCCTCACCGGGTCCTGCAGGGGTCCTAGCCCTTCCTCCACCTAACAGAGGAGGACACTGAGGCTCAGGAAGGTGGAGTCACTTGCTCCAGGCCACACAGCTGGCCAGATGTGAACTCTGTTCTGCCTGACTCCCAAGTCCGTGCCCCCCCACCTCACCCCACCCTTTCTCTAATGAACTCATCTGTTCTGTGCTTCAGTTTCATCATCTGTAAAATGGGGATAATACCAGTACTCTCCTTATGAGGTCGTTTGAGAATGAAATAAGCTGATATGTAGAGATATCATATACATACATATCACATAGATATTTACACACACACAGCTGGTAGAACAGTGGCTGGCACACAGTAAGCCTTCAACACATGTTCAATAGAATGCATATTATTACTAACTAGAGGCCCAGTGCATGAAATTTGTGCACTGGTAGGGACCCTAGCAGCTGTGGGCTGCCGGCTGGGTACTTCCTCCCGCCCCCCTGCTGGCCCTGCCCTCTGGTCGAAGTCCTGGAGGAACTCCCGGTCAAGGGGACAATTTGCATACTATGCTTTTAATAATAATATCAACTGAAGATTACTGTCACCAATTGTTTTATAATAATTAATATTAAACATTACCAGGCAAACTTCCTTCCTCCAGCCCCCAGGCCAGATCCGTCTGCCCCTTTAGTCATCTCCGTGTCCCCTGGGACGCTGTCCCACTGTCCAGAGTCCCTGAGGAGGGGACACTGAAAGGGATGTGGTGCTCGGTGAGGGTAAGGAGCCACTTCCTGGGTCTCGGAGGTCTGAGTCCTCTGAGGACAGACACACCATTCACTCCTGGCTGCCGTCACTCAGATGTGGGGAGGGGCTGAGACAGGCAGTGCCTACGGAGTAAAGGGAAGAAAAGATTAGGAAGAGCATTGGAAAGGGGACAGCTGTGCCTGGCTCCGTGAGCACATTGGTGAGGGGCCATCTGCTTCTCAGGCCTCACTGTTCTGAAAGGGGCTTAAGTCTGCTTCTACACCCCGCACTTCACGAGACCCCTTGCCTCTTTCCACCTCTTCCCTGAGCACCTACTGTGTGCAGGCACTGCGCTGGGTGCTGAGTGGGCACTGAGGTCCTGCCCTCAGTCTGGTGGGGGAGAAACAGGAGTCAAAGGGAGACCCGGTGACCCTGTGATAGGGATGCACCTGGCATGAGGTGGGGGCAGAGAGGAAACCTGACTAGAACAAGAGCCCCCAACTCCCCCAGGGAGGCTGGAAATTAGGGGAACCACTACATCTCACAGGGAAGGGACTGAGGCCCAGACGGGTGGGTGACTCGTCTCATGTCCAGTGGATGGACTCTGAGTCCCCAGACCGAGTCCCATGTGTCACTCGGCTTCCTGGCAGGGATTCACAGGACGATCCCAGCAACAGTGCCACCAACCCCTTTCCTTATTCCCGGGCCACACGGCCATCTTTCCCTTGTGACGCAATTACTCCTTCTGGAGGTGGATTGGCAAGGAGACAGGGGGAGCAGTTATTTTAATGGTGATTAGTAAAATCATGCTGGGATTTTGCTGCATGACGGGAAGTTATCTGTGCCCTAATGGTAAACATAACATAGTCAATTCCCTTTAGTTCTTCCCACGGAACCCAGCTCGTCCCAAGGGAGTGGCTCACTCCCCGGCATCGTTAATATTTGCTTAATAAAGTTCTTCTTAAGTCCAAACTGAAGTCACTTTAGGAAACGTGTCGGAGGGGAACACACCGATTAGCCAAGACCGTGGCCCCAGGTGTGTGCACAGAAATACTTTCCCCGTAGCTGCGTTCTCTGCTCTACCAATAGCTTCCCCTCACGTCCAGCCAGAACACATGGGACCATTTACCCACAGGTGCCTTCATAGTTATTCTTTGCTTATTGTTTCTTACACTTACGTCTACTCATTCAGTCACTCCCTCCCTCAGTTTTTTCATCCACGTATTGTTTCTTTCATGTAGGCTCATTATTTAACAGACTCATTCCCGTGTTAATTTATTCCTTGCTTCACGCCTTGGTTCATTCATTTCTACTTCCACTGCTCCTTCTATTCATTTTTCCTTCCACTGTCCATGTCTGCACTCAGCTCCTCACTCATTCATCAGGAATATTTTTCTCTCATTGGTTCCTTCACTCACTCATTCCTAAATGTGCTCACTTATTCACTGCCTCATTCATGCACTTATTCATTACCCTTTGGTTCATTGGTTTCCTCAATGGCTCATGTATCTTCTAGTTAATTAACTCATTCACACGTCACTGGACAAATTACCTTCTGTGTTCGTGTGCTCCGTGCACTGGGTGTCTGTCCAGTGTGACTCCTGCCACTTCCACCCCTCCAGCGTATTCCGGACATCTCGGTAAAAAGGGCCCTGTTCTTTTGATAAAACGTGCTTTTCATTATGGTGTGATGTCAACTACACACAGAGGAAAGTACACACACCATAGCTGTACAACTCAAAGGACTCCCGATAACCGGACACACCGCGGGACGAGCACCCCAGGTGCCCCTGTGTCCTTCTCTCTTTCTCGGTCATTGTCTTGGTTTTGGGTGTGCTGGTGGCAAAACCTATGACGAGGATTCAGGGTCTGAGATTATGTTGGGAGGTGAAGATCATCACCCAGCAGGCTGCCGGAGAACCAAACCACTCAGGAGTCTGGCCCTGCCCTGCCCCTGCTCAGATGGGCTGCCCCCTCTGTACTCACTGGGGTGGTAGCTGACCCCACCTCTGACTTCTTTGCCAGATATATCCGGAGAGAGGAAGCCAGCAAGCAGGAAGTGCTGCCTGTGACGCTGAAGGCCGATTTTCCCAGAGGCTGTCTTTGCTTCTAAGAACCCACCCCCGACACATGCAGGTAAAAGCTGCATTTGCTGATCCAAAAGAAACACGTCTCACTCCAAAAGAAACACGTGATCTCTCGCCCATGTGATGTAGTTACATTCCGTTAAAATTCCATCTGGACATATATCACAGGAGGAGAGGGTTTGACGTGGGAAAACTCAGTTACCACGAGATGTTGATGCCATAAACTTACTTTATTTAAATTCAGAAGAGGACACAGCCTTTAAAGGTTACCTTGCTCTTCAGAATGCGTTAGCACATGTTGAACACGCAAAAGGTTAGTGTTTCTCGTGTATCTAATCCTGCCCCCTTATCTTTCTCTACTGCTGGGAAGACCTCATCCTCTGGACACGGGACTCTCGCATGCACAAGGGACTCCCCCCGCAGCTCAGCCTCAGCAAATGTTCTCTGCAGCCTCAGAATTTGTCTTTTCATCTCCTTGGAGACTGGACACAGCTACTGGGCCAAGAGACATGAGGCCGGGCAGCTGAGAGAGTCCATTTCAGATATCTCAGCCCCATCCACGCACTGCTGATGGCAGCTACCACCTCCCGAGGACCTACTGTGTGCTAGGCGCTGTGCCAAGTACTTTCAACCAACATTCACAGGAACCTTGTAAAATGGAGGCTTATTGATGCTCTCACCATCATCTTCTGCCTGGATTATGACCCAGCTACCCAACTGGTCTCTGATTCCATACCTCTGCCTGCCTGTAACCCCTCGTCCCCACCCCAGCCCCCACCCACCTTTTTCCCTCATCTATGAACACAAGGAAACCAAACCAGTCTTGCCCTCCGAGTGAATTTTGTCCACTGAGCAAGCAGGGTGGGTGCTGAACGCCTCTCTGGTCTGATGGGGGCGAAGGTAGGCAGGGAGTTGTCCTGGCCTGGCAGCCACTTTGCAAGAAGAGAGTGCATACTGGCTGGCATCTCATGGCCGGCGGGCGCTCCAGTGGCCAAGGGGAGAGGGAGGTGGACTAGCCACTGATCATCAGAGGCAATTTGGCCTTTGGGTCATCCTTGGCCCTCGGGCCAGGAGTGCTGAGCATTGGCTCACCCACGGCTGTGTCTGGGACAATGGGCATCCTCTCCCCCTTAGACCACGTGACTACTAGGATAACAAGGCAGCCTCCCTCTGTGAGCATCTACTTCACTCATTCAGAAAAATCTATTGAGTGACCACTCGGTGCTGGGCTCAGCAACCCCCACCAAGCTGGCAATGACAGAGACAGGCCAGCCGGGCCCTCTGCTCTGTCCGCTTTGGTTGCTGTCCCTGTCTCCCCTGCCACACTCCAGGCCCTCCTGTTGCTCAGTTTCAGACAATGCCCTCCCCACTCCTTACAGCTGGTCCCTGGTGTCTGAGTGTCCTTGGAGCTGGGGCTGGTGGATTAAGGGAGGGGAACAAACAGGCGCACGGGGGACAAAGCACAGAGCCCTAAGAAATGACATGTTTTACAGAAATTAATTTAAGCTCAGCCCACAACTAAAGCAGAAGAAGCTGGTTAGATTCATTTTCTTAGTCAGCTTGTTCAAGCCTGGTATTAATCTACTCATCAGCTTAGTTCATCGGGAGAAAACATGCTTCTTCAGGGGTTTTCTAACGGAAAGTAAATGTCTCATTAGATTAAACATATTGACCGGAGAACAGTATTGATGTCAGACGGACTAATGAATGTCGTTACAGGGAATGCGCAGGAGTCCTCAGAGGGACCAGCCATGAGGAATTCTCTGCAAATGCGCCCAGCTATTGTGCAAGAGACAGAATCACAGGGGTGGGGGCGGGGAAGGAGCTGGTGTGGAGCTGCAGTCGTCCCTGGGGGTGATGAATTCCATCAACTTTTTTTAAAAAAAATATATTTCTTTATTGATTTCAGAGAGGAAGGGAGAAGGAGAGAGAGATAGAAACATCAATGATGAGAGAGAATCATTGATTGGCTGCCTCCTGCACACCCCCTACTGGGGAACAAGCCCGCAACCCAGGCATGTGCCTTCGGCCGGAATCGAACCCGGGACCCTTCAGTCCGCAGGCTGATGCTCTATCCACTGAGCCAAGCCGGCTAGGGCATCCATCAACTTTGAATGAGGTGAAGGTGCATGGCCAAGGGAGGCACCAAGAGTGACATGACTCATTGTTGGGTCCAAGGGGAGGACACTGGTTTAGCCTCTACAGAGGAAGGAGGGCAGGAGGGTCAGAGTTTGGGCATCAGGACACAGGTTCTCGTCCCAGGTCGTCACATCACAGGGGAGGAGGTTCAGTTCCAGCCAATCTTCACGAAGCTGAGGGCTGTGCTGGGCATTTTCACATGCAACCCTCACAGAATCCCAGGGAGACAGGCCTTTTGGCCCAGGATTACAGATGGGGAAACTGAGGCTCAGAGGAGATAAATGGTCAGCAGTGTGTGGGTGAGAGAGCGGAGGCTGAGACCCAGGCTGGCTGACCCTGGTGGAGGTTTACCCTCCTAGCCCCGCCCTGCCCCTCCCTCCTGGTGGTCTGTCTTCAGGGCCCTCCCCTCCCTCCTCTGTGAGACCTCAACTACAGCTGTGCTGGGAAGAGCTCTCTCTATGGCCACACAAGCCCACCGAGGTGTACAGCAAATCACAGGGCTTGGGGGCCAGGGAGACCTTGATTTAAATATGTCCCAGAACACACCTGCCATGAGCCCTGGGCCAAGTTAGTGCTTGAGTCTCAGTGCCTTTACCAACAAAATGGGGATGGCTACTGCTACCCCATAGGCTTGCTGTGATGAGCAAATGAACTAGTAAATGTAAAGTTCCTGACCTTAGTAGGTATTCCTACTGTGTGCTGGGCTCCTGGTCATCCAGCCGGATTTGGTCCTTGATGAAAGGCCAGGCAGCTGGACAGCAGAGGAGCAGAGCTGTCCTCCTGCCATCCAGACCAAACCCCATGGCCCCCACACTCCTGAATGCCTGGCACAGGCCTGGCTTCAACGCAGAGATGGCCTCGTCATGGTCTCCCGAACCAGGGCATTCACATCTGAGTGGGGAGATGAGACCAGGGCACTGGAGAGAATCTCATCCCCAAAGTGGGGATAGGGCAGAGTGGGAAGGATCTGGAGACAGAGGTGGAGCCACTAGGGATGGCACAGAGAGCATCTGGGAGGCATGGGACAGGTGTCTGGCCAGAGGAGTGCTCTGTATGAAGGGCCAGGACAGCTAGAGGCATGGTCCAAGGTGAGGACAGAGGAGAGAGAGTAGAAATCCATATTTACATCTACCAAACTCCTATGCTACCTTGTCTTCTTCACCATTGATTTTTGAGGGAATGGATATCCCTCTGTGAGGCACGTGGCTGGGCCATCACGTTGAAGATGCTCATTTGATTTTAATAATAAAACAACCCCTAAGAGGTGATTATTATTAGCCCCATGTGTCTAGTGAGGAAACAGGCTCAGAGCTGCTGAGTGGCTGCCGCAGGGTCATACAGCTCATAAGAGTTGAATTTCACACCCACATCTGCCTGACCACAAGGGCCATGATGTCCCCACTGGCCATGGTGCCTCTCACGTCAGCAGGTCCAGCTGGACAGCTTTTGCTTCCCCTGCAGACCACAGACATGCAGAACATGTTTGCTGCTGGCCCTCCCCTCCTCCCACCCTGGTTTGGCTCTAAGGTAGGATGCATCTCACAGGCAGGAGACTTGAAGACCCATGACCTCTCCCCAGCCTTGTGTGGAGAGGCAGGCCCTGCCACCACGTGTCAGCACAAGCCTGAGGGACCCAGAACAGACCTGTGGTGACTCCTCTGATTCCGAGCCTGTGCTCCCACCTGGCAGAGCGAGCCCAGCTGTTCACAGTGGGTGTGAGCGCCCCTCCCTCTGAGCACCTGCTCTCTCCTAAGGTGGGCTCTGAGCGTTCTGCCCAAGCACCGTGGCTGCAGCTTAATCGCAGGTGTTGAATGGTGCGATGTTGTGTTTAATTCCGCTGAAATTATTTCTGCTATTATGTGTTTAGCGCTCTTCTCATCCTTAAGTTCTTCCTTGAAGAACTGCATCCCACTTTGTCAGGCAAGATAAGAGGAGATGGGGACCTCAAGCTCGGTCAGAGGAGCAAGCTGCAAGAAGGATGTGTGATGAGAAAGGCTGAGAGCAACAGAGCTGTCCACCCGGAGATGACAACCCCTGTAGAGACAAGCGCATAGTCTTCAAACAGGAAGGGCTGCCGCATGGAAGAGGGAGTTCCTGTCCTCCATCTGGCCTGAAGGACTTTCCAACAGTCAAAGCTGTCCTGAGATGCAATGGGCCACCTTGATGGGTGGCGAACCCCCGGTCCTTTGGCGGGGGTGCAAGTAGGAGTTAGCTGACTACTTACTTGTTGAGAGGCATCACACAGGGACTACCTAGGTTTGAATCACACACATCAGAGCTTTTGTGTGTTTCAGGGCAAATGCCCTGGTCCCATCTCCCCCACTTGGATGACTTTACCTGTCTGAGCCCAGTTGCCTCCTCTGTAAAGGGGAGATAATGCTACTTTCCACACTATGGTGTCATTGGGCTATTGTGTGGTTTAAATAAAGTAACAAAGCATTTAGCATAGGGCTGGGAGCTGATCTTATTGCTATGAGGTGTCATTTTATTGCTGGGGTTCTGGTGGCATATGAAGCTTTGGGTCTTTGCCCCTTTCCAGGACTCAGAATCTTTGGAAATCACCCCTTTTCTCCAGATGTTCTAGAATTAGGGGGGCATCCTTTCCTCCTCAGCCTCTGCTGGTTCAGATCCCCACCTGGCCCCTTTCCGCTGGACGGTGGCACGCAGGTGGCATTTTAGGTTTCCTTGACTCCCACTGCCCTGCCCATGTGAGGGGCCTGGTGCTCAAAACAACCTTGGGAGGTGGGCGAGAGGCTGGGGGAACCAGAGGCTGTTCCCGACACAGTCACTGCATTTGAGGAGCAGAGGCGCTTTGGGGGTGATCTGGGAGGGCCCCGCTTTTCACCACGTGGGGCTGTTTTGTTCTCGGATGAGTCTCCCTTAACCTTCCTCTCCTGACTCAGAAACGCAGTTTAGTGTCAGCCACTGGGAAGAAAGAAGACGCCGAGACTCATGAAGTCCCGTGGAAACTCCCCTCCAGGGCTCCCAGCCGAGCAGCTGTCAGTCTTCATATGTCCCGGCTCCGTCACAGCCCCTTCCTTCCCAATTGGCCACTTCTCACTTGTTAAGGGAGTTAATTTCCACAGACGCGAGGTGTTTTCTTGGAATTGATCTTCCTGTGAAAAATGTGCTTTGGAGACGGGAACTAACCACCAGGGAGCCTTGAATGAATTACTTGGGCGGAGAAACCGTGCAGTGGGAAGGGGTACCACGAGGGAAGTGGAGGGCCGGGCGCTTCCACCTGGGTGGGGGGCGTGTGCCCTGTGCACCTGGGAATGCGGTCCTGCATCGTTTCCTCAGCCCCAGGGTGTGGCATGTCCTGTCCTGTCCCCACCCCCAGCTCTGCTCCCACAGGGAGAGGGGGTGTCTGAGTCACCCTCCTCCTCCAGCAGGCGATGGCTGTGCCTGGCCAAGGGAGGTGGGGAGGGGTCCTGCTCTCTCCTTAACCTTCTCTTCTCCTCTCATCCATCCTTCTTCCTCCTGGTCCCCGTCTGCTGAAGAATGAGACCCGGAGAGATGGGAAAAGGGGTACAGGGACCTCAGTTCTTGAGTAATGGGGCCAGGTACAGACACCTAACAAGGGATGGGAGAGCTGAGATGAGCTCCCTCCTTCCACACACAGGGGCCCGAGGAGGCGCTTGGCTCACTTAGATGCTCCGCTAGCAAACTTCCCCTGGGTCCAGCCCAAGCCCAGCCCTGGGTCCCAGCTGGGAGTTTAGGCAGGACTTGTCCCCGCCTTCCCTCTGCGCTCAGTGAGGCCAGGCCAGTCTCTGACAGGCCCGCCTGTCCCCTCTGTCCCCTCACCCTGCCGTGTGTCCCCTTAGCGAGTGTCACCACCTGACTGAGTGCAGCTGTGTGTCACTGTCTCCCACCCAATGTCGGCTCCACGAGGAGGGCTTTTCCTGTCCCCCTCAGAGCTGTGTCCTGTGCCTGGAACAGCTCCTGGCGTGTAGGGGATGCTGTGTTTTGTGAGTGAATGTTGTTGTGTTGTAATGTACCCCGCGAATCGCACAAAGGATGCCCCAAGAAGTCAAATTAAGGAGTTCTTTATTCAAAAGCTGGCGGCTATGAGGGGGCATTAGCTCCCCAAATCTCGTAGCCCCGAGTGACTACAGTAGCGAGCTTATAAGGTAAAAGCCACATCCTGCTAGACGTTGGAATGTGGAGCTATCTTATGAAAGCAGATTGGACAGAAGCAGAATTGAGCAAAGTTAACAATCTCTAAAGGTCATCTACAGTCTCAGTTCCTGAGTCAACGGGAAGCAGTCTTTTGCGGTTCTGGTCCTCAGGCACAGAAGATAACCTTTGTGATGAGGGCTGGCAACATAATGGGGTGATTTATGTGAGTTTCCAGGCCTCAATCTGGAAACTGAGGTAACTACCCTACTGTTAAAGCAAGCAGCTGTGTACAGAAGCCAGGATAGCAGGGTTAAAATTCAAACAATAGTTTTTCCCCGAGATGAATGTTACTATGCTTCATTGCTTCAGTTGGATGTGCTCTAATGGAAGGAACAGGAAGCAGAGTTGCAGGTGTCCTCCGGGGGCAGCCCTCCTCCCACTAACACGTATGGAACATGGCAGGTCTCATTTCGTCCTCCCCATAATCTAATGCCTTTGGAACTACTTTTCTGCTAAGTTTAGGAGCCTATTGAGTTAGAGCTGGAGGTACATTCACCAGCCCTTGGCCATGCCCAGACCTTGGTTTCTAATACTAGTCTCCAATTAAAGGAACCACACATCCTTAGAGAAATGGCTGATGCTGAGACTCCTACGACAGCAATGCCTAGTGCTAGAAAGTAAGTGCTGGAGAAACAGAACGATGGCGGGGGACACCGAATCCTGAAGGGGACCTCAAGGAGGGGACAGCAGTTACGGTTCTGACCCCACTTTAAAGCTGACCCCCACTTGAAGTCGTCCTACTCCTACACCACTAGTGGGATGAAGTAGTCTTCTCAGCGGACACTTGAACAGCATCTATTACAATTCAAAATGCACCTACCTTTTGACCCAGCAATTTTACTACCAGAAGTTAGTGATTCTGAAAAGCTCAAGGATATGCAAGGAGGTTCTCTATAGCAGTGCTTGCAATAACAAATAAAACAGTAGAGACAACCTAAATGTCCATCAATGGGAGATTGGTTAGATAATTAATGGTGCATCCATACTACTGAAGTCTAAGCAGTCATTAAGAAGATTGAGTTTGGTCTCCATGCACTAACCTGGGAGGATCTCTGCACCATATTTTTGAATAAAGAAAAGTCGCTGAAATATAGGAGCAGCACGATGCACAAAGCATTCTCTCCATATCCCTCTCGGTTTGTGCGCGGGTAAGTGATTGCAAGGAGGTGCGCCCTTGTTGGGAGCCCCCAGGGGGAATTCATCACGGGCCTGAGACTTACATGTCCTTTTTCAAGGCCATTAGTGCATTCGATCTCATCCTTTTCTGTCGGCTCAAGAGCGTCACCCCAGCAACCCTCCTTCCCTCCTGCGTTATCTAAGGTCACCCTCCACTGGATCACTCTCATCGGTGTGCAAACACGCCAGTGTTTATTTCTGCAGCTATTTCTGCAGCCACACAGAATAAAACATACAAAAATATCCCCAAACTCTCCTGCTACAAACACATTTCTTTGCTTTATCTTTACAGTCAAACTGACTCGCAATCTCCTACTTCTCTCCTTCAATTTTCTCTTAACACTCGTGTCAGGATTTTATCCTCACCCCTCTATTCAAAACTGCTGTTGCGAAAGTGGCCAGTGGCCTGTCTGTTGTCACATCCAGTGATCAGTTTAAAGTTGTTCTCTTACTCAACCCATCACTCCCCGCTCCATGAAACCCCCACTCCCCTCTGCTCCCACACTCTCCTGGTTTTCCTCCTATCTCCCAGGCTGTCCCTCTCAGTCCCCTTTGCGGATTATGCCTGGCTCCCTGACCTGTATACATGTGCTGTTCCTGGGTTCTGTCCTTGGCCATTGGTCGTCTTCTTAGCCTCACTCACTCCCTTGGGTACCTCATCAGACTTTTCCCCATCACATGCCATTCATATGGTGATGGCTCCCAAATTTACATCTCAGTCTGGACCACTCCCTGAACCCCAGGCTTGTACATCTAAATGCCTACTCAACATCTCCACCTGGGTGTCCAACAGGTATTCAACGTCCTTCACACGTCCTTATAAAGGTTGATTGGGACATTAAATGAGCATAATCAGTCTGGAGAGTCTGTGGGAGGGGCTAGGGCTAATGGGAGGAGTTCTGGCTCTCCATGCCACCACGAGACCTTCATAGGAAGAACTCTGTGCATACCAGAAAGCTCTGTGGTTGTAACTGCCCCTTCTCTTGACTTCCATTTGCATGCACTGGGTTGCATTTTTTCTGAATAAGTTCTTTTTGGTGATGAAACACCCAGTGATATCGTTTTTCAGTTGACAATCCCAACAGAAATCCTGTTCTCCACCTGCCTCACTTCCAAACGTACTGCTCCCACCATCTGTCCCTTATCTCAGTGGAGGCAACTCCATCCTTCCAGTTGCTCAGACCAGAAAACTGGAGTTCAGCTTGACCCCCTATTCCTCTCACTTCCCATGTCACATTTACCAAAACATCCCCAGAACTTGGCCACTTCTCGTTACCTCCACAGCCACTTCCCTGCTCTTCTGTGTCAGTCAAGCTCTGTCTTGAATTATTGCCGTAGCCTCCTAACTGCCCTTCCTGTCCCCTCCCTCTTCCCCTGAGTCAGCTCCTCACAGAGCAGCCCGTGAGATCCTAGTAAAGCTGTCAGATCATGTCCATCAGAACCTTCCGTGACCTCATCTCAGTCAGGAAAGAAGCCAGGGTCCTTACAACAGCCCACCCAGCCCTACGTGAACTGAGGCCCCACCCTGACCACCTCACTGACCTCGCTCCTACTCTTCTTCCCCTGCTCCCTCCTCATGCAGCTGCATGAGATTGCAGCTGGAGCTGGAACAGGGTGGACTGGAAGCATCTGGGCATCTTGGTTTCCCCCTCTTGTAGCCCCAAAGTCCCCCCATGTGTCCTATTCGGGTGAACGGGTTTGAACCTCCTCACCACGGTGGCTCCAGGGCAGTCAGAATATTTAAATGGCAGCTCAAGGCTCCAGCATGAGTATCCCCCAAACCAGATGGACACTTCATTATCTTTTATGACCTAGCACAGAAGTCACATAGTGAGTGCTACTTCTGCTGTTCTCTATCGATTGGCCAGTAACTAAGCTGACCCCAGATTTAAGGGGAAGTGACATAGACCTATTCTTCTGATGGAGGAGCGTCCAAGAATGTGCAGACCTGTTTTGAAACTGACACCTATCATGTATATTGTTCTTAAAATCTTGCACGATTCTGCATGGCCTTCCAAGAAAGGCTACATGTCTGCATAAAGAGAAGAGAATGTGAAATGATGGCACACACCTGTCTGAAACTCTGTCTAAAAATTATGTCCTGATCTGGTGTCAACAAAGAAGGAAGAACCTCATTTGTCCCAGGTCTTCCTTCTGCTAACCAAACTCTCTGGATATAGCCAATCAAAACTTCTAGGAAGATCCTAGAATATGGAAAGAAGGCAGGTTGCTTAAGAGCTCAGGGTTTTGGCAACCACATGGCAGTGAGTTTCCCTGGGTCCCTTTATAATGTCCCAGATATCCAGACAGCGCGCTGAGGGTGGAAAACTCCAACCTAAAACAACCAACAGGCCTGGACAAGAAACATGCTCTGAGAAAAGCCCATCTTCCTCAGGCAAGTAGCCAGGAGAGCATCTAACAGAACAGAAATTATCCCAGCCCAATGCCAGGGGGCAAACCACCCACACCTAAGGCAAGTAGGAAGATAGTCTTCCACTCTCCCCACACACCTGCTGAGTAGGTGGTGGTGCTGTGATTCCCCCACTGGTGGTGACGGCAGGTTCTGGGGTGAGTGAACCTTCGCCTCCACCCAGCATCAACATGATTGAAGGAGCTAATGTCAGCACGCCACTCACTGCCCAGTCTCAGCAAGGAGTAGTGGGGACAAAAGCACACACTGGGCAGCAATGAGATTAAATGAGCGCAAGGCAGGGCTAGACAGCCCTCTGGTCTCTCCCACCTACCCTGGTGCCCAAGGGTTCAGTGAGAAGCTGAGCCTCCACCGCCACCTGGAATCGACAAGGTAGAATGAGGTGGTTCTGGGAGAGGATTCATTGCCGCCCCACACTCCTTGCCCCGTGTCAGGAGGACAGAGTGGCAACTTCCAGCTTCTTGCTTGTAGACTGGAAACTGGGAGTCTCTGCAAGTTTTGTTGTTGTTGTTGTTTTGTTTTATTGATTTTAAGTTCTTTGGGGTTTTCTACAAAGAAAGTTATGCCATCCACAAATAGGGACTATTTTATTTCTTCCTTTCCAGTCTGTATGCCTTCATTTATTTTTCTTGCAGAATTGCACTGGCTAGAACATCCAATACTATGCTGAACAAGATGAGAACACACATCCTTACTGCATTCCCAGTCTTAAAGGGAAAGCATTTAGTCTTTCTCCATCAAATATAATGTTAGCTGAAGGATTTGTTGCTGTTGCTTTGGTAGATGCTCTTATTACATTCAGGAAGTCCCCTTTATTTCTAGTGCGCTGAGTGGTTTTAAGCTCAATTGGCTCAGGACTTGGTCAAATGTTTCTACTCCATCCCTGCACCCCCTCAGAATAGCTAAAATCAACATTAGTGATGAGCGCACATGCTCATGAGGATGTGGAGAAACAGATTACTTTACAATTGATGGTGGGGATATAAAACAATACAGTCGCTCTGGAAAAAAGTATGGCAATTGCTGCAAAAGTAAACAAATTAACACATAACCCTCATTTGTGGGTGTTTCTGTTTAAATACAACTCAGTTAAATAGGTTGTTGATTCGTGAACATTGAACACATGGCCAACAGCATGATCACCCAGGCCTCAGGAAGCTTATCTGGCACACATATGTTCTCCCTAAGGCACCTCACAGTCTTCTTGTGCCGAGGAACCCTAGACAGCCCTTCAGCAAAATCAACAACAAAAAGCACAAAAATGTAAACACGTGGCACTAAATGGGGCAAGAGACGCTCGCTTGTGGTGTGAGAGCTGAAACAAGGTGGCAGAGCTTCCTCTTGTGTGACTTTGGCTGGGATCACGTGCCTGGGGCGATGCAGAGTTCTCACTCCTTTGCCCTTGAATGACACCAAAAGCACTGCGGGAATTGGTATGTAAATGTTAGTGGGAATGCAAGTGTTTAAGTGTGAAATCACCATTGATGAAGATGGGCTCATTAGATAGATACAGAGAGAGAGTGAGAGAGTGTGTGTGAGAGAGTGGCGGAGGGGTGGGGGCGGGGGAGATAGAGGGGAAGGGGAAAACAACTTTGAGATCCAGGGTTATTTACAGCTGAAATTCTATACTTGACCAAAGGATTTGCCAAGGGCTTCCTTGAAGTGCTGCGCTCTCCAGAGGCCAACAGAGAAGGGTTTGGAGTTACGAACGGTTTCTTTCTCTGCTCTGATGGACCCTGAGAGCTTGTTTCATTTCTGTTTCAAATTCTGTCCAGTTGAACCACAATTTTTCTAAGTTTCCGCCAAGCATGCACTGGGCACCGTGGGAAACACGTGAACAGGATAAGGTCTGTGTTCAGAGGCAGCCTGTGCTGTCCTCTCTCTCACTCTTTTAAAGAAGATCCTGTCGGAAGCTGGGCCAGGGCCGTTTAGCAAGACTCTCCTTGGCCCCCAACCAACCCAGAAGCCAGATTGCAGAGCCTCTCTGGCCTCACAGACCCCTGGGGCGTCCAGAGGGGCCCAGCAGAGGAGCAGCTGGAGGGAGGAGTGGGGAGAGCTGCTCTGTCCCCTTACCACCATCGCTGCGCGTACGGCACAAATGGGACATCTTATGAACAGTGTTTTAGGTTATATGTTGACAAGATAGATGGTCTCTGGAAATATGCAAAGAAGAAGCACTTGGAAGCTTGTGGACGACATTGGAGTTCTGCCCGGAGAGGCCGGTGAGGAGTGAGCAGTGCCTCTTCAGGGTCTTGCTTCCCCTAACCAGGGCCCTGTTTGCCTTCCTTTTAGGTCACCCACCCCATTTCGAACCTGCTGGTTGTCTTAACTGGGCAAACAGGGAAGTGTGTTTCTGACCGAGGGAACAGCAGGTGCAAAAGCCCTGAGGTGAGAGGGAGCATAGCCAATGGGAAGTCCTTGGAAAAGGCCTGCGTGCCCAGGTGGAAAGACCTGAGGGAAGGAAGCAGTGGTGGTGGCAGCTGAGGCTGGAGAGAGGAGGGATCAGGCGAGGCCCGAGTTGTGTCTCCTCCTAGGAGCAGTGGGAAGTCCTGGAAGCCGCTCTCTCTGTTGCTCCCCATGGCTCAGAAGGAAATGAGAGCTGGGGGGAGCCAAGAAGGCGGAGAGCTCTCCCAGGAGTTCATCTTCTCATTGAGCCATCTGCATGCAGCGCGCCCATATGGCTATATTTTATTCCAATTTCCCGAAGTTCGGGGCCATCACTCAGGCCTGTCAACTAACTTCTTTCAGTCTTTTTCTTCCTGGAAGCTGCTTTGTTTGGAGATAGTACAGGGCCCTGGGATTAGAAAGGCCCTGACTCTGGTACTTCTTACCCCTTTTCCACATCATCCCCTCTTCTCCCGTACCAGGTGAGGCAGGCCTGGACTCCAGCCAGCAGGGCGATGGAGCAGGTGTGGGGTGGGGGTGGGGGTGGGGGAGGAGCTCAGGCAGGGCCAAGGCCCAGATGCCAGCCTGTTGCAGCTTATTGGTCAGTCCTGGAAGCTCCAGGGAGATGGGGCTCAGAGGAGATACAGGTGTGCAGATGATACAGGTGTGCAGATGAAGGACCAGCATCACAGGAGCTTTTGGGGACACAGCAGGGACCAAATGTGGGGCTGGAGCTCAGGGGTCAAGTGTGAGGAGAGCCCTGGGAGCCCTGGGAAGAACAGGACGGAGGCTGAGGCCCAAGTCAGCGCTGGAGAGGGGATGTTGCTACAGGGGTGTCACCCCCCCACCTGCATCAAATGTTCACCAGGCACTAGGCACTGGGCTTGCGGCTGTGTCCAGGGCTGGGTAACAGCTTCTCAGCTTCCGCAGGGCAGGCAGAGCCCACAGGTGGGTATGCAGCAGTCCCACGCTCGGAGAGGAGGGAACAGAGAGAGACAGGACCCTCAATGTCCACATATCTGGTTTGTAGAACATCTGGGTTTGCCTCACTGTGGAGGGCCTGAGAGGGGCTCAGGCTGGAGCTCAGTGCTGGCCATACTAACAATAGTGAGCAACTATTGAGTGATTTCTGTATACCTGGCATGCTAATAGACACTCACATATTTTATCTCATTTGACCCCATGAAAGAAGCCCTGTGCCCATTTCCCTTCCCCATCCCCTGGCAACCACTATTCTACCTTATGTTTCTCTGGATTTGCCTGTTCTATACATTTTCATATAAATGAACAGTCTTAGCTCATGCTGCTGTAACAGATACCATAGCCTGGAGACAAAAACAATAGACTTTTATTTCCCACAGTTTTAGATGCTGGGAAGTCTGGGGTCACCGTACCAGCATGGTCTGGGTTTTCAGTCACTTTCTTGCTATGTCCTCCTTTGTCAGAGACAGAGAAAGAAAAATTATCTCCCTCACGTCTCTTCTCTCATAAGGGCACTAATCCCATTCATGAGGGCTCCACCCTAATAACCTAATAACCCCACCTCAAGGTCCCACCTCCAAAGACCATTATATTGAGGATTCAGCTTCAACGTATACATTTTGGGGAGTGGAGAATTAAATCTATAGCAGGAATCATACAATATGTGATCCTTTGTGATTTTCAAAGTTAATTCATGTTGTAGCATGTGTCAGTACTTCATTCCTTTCTATTGTTGAATGATATTCCATTGTATGGATACATTTATTTTGTTTATCCATTCACCAATTGATGGACATTTGGGCTTTTCCCATATTTTTACTATTAAGAAAAATGCTTCTATGAACATTTGTGTACATTTTTTTGCTGTGGACATATATCTTGGGCATACACCTAGGAGTGGAATTGCTGGATCATATATTATTCTATGTTTAATTCTGCCAGAAACTGTCAAATTATTTTTCAAAACAGTTTTGCCATATTACATCCCCACTAGCAATATGTGAAGATTCCAATTTATCTACATCCTTGCCAACACTTGTTATTTTCTGTCTGATTAAAGCCATTCTACTGACTGGGAAATGGCATCTCATTGTAGCTTTGATTTGCATTTCCCTAATGACTAAGGAAGCTGAGGATCTGATTATTGGTCACTTATAAATCTTCTTTGGAGAAATATCTATTCAAAACCTTTGCTCTTACAAAGAATGGGTTATCTTTCAATTGTTGAGTTGTAAGAGCTCTTTATATATTCTGGATACCAATTCCTTATTAGATATATGACTTGCAAACATTTTCTCTGATTTTGTAGATTGTCTTTTCGCTTTCTTGATGGTGTCCTTTGAAACACCAAAAAAACTTAATTTTGATGAAGGCAATGTATCTATTTTTTCTTTTGTTATTTGTGTTTTTGATGTCATTGAAAAGTCATTCCCTAACCCAAAGTCACAAAGATTTACTCCTATGTTTTCTTCTAAGAGTTTTATATTTTAACTCCTACATTTGGTCTATGATTCATTTTGAGTTAAATTTTGTGCATGGTGTTCAGTGGGGGTCCAACTTCTTTCATATGTTTACCCAGTTGTATCAGTATTCTTTGTTGAAATGACTACTCTTTCTCCATTTAATTATCTTGGTATCCTTGTTGGAACCAATTGATAATAAATATGTTACTTTTATTTGTAGGTATTATGTTGTTTTTGGTGCAATTGTAATTGAAATTGTTTTCTTAATTTCATTTTAAGGTTGTTCATTCTAGTGTATAGAAATACAATTGACTTTTGTATATTATATTAATCTTATATCCCACAATCTTACTGAACTCATTTATGAGTTCTAATAGTTTTATTCTGTGTGTTCCTTAGGATTTTCTACATTCAAGATCATGTTATCTATGAAAGGAGATAATTTTACTTCTTTCTTTCCAAAATGGATGCCTTTGATTTATCTTTCTTGCCTAATTGCCATGGCCATCCAACCCATCCCCAAGACCTCAGGGCAACGTTAAATAGAAGTGGCCAGAGTAGACATCCTTGTTTTGTTCTTGATGCTAGGGGAGAGCATTCACTCTTTATGATTAAGTATAATGTTAGATGTGGATTTTCCCTTTATTATGTCCTTTGTTAGGTTGGGGAAGTTTCCTGATATTGTACTTTTAAAGATGAATTCACCAAGACCAGAGAGGTTAAGGCACTTGCCCAAAGTCACACAGCCAACACCCAAGAACCTTGATTTCCAATTGCCACAACTCATCAGCCACAATAATGCAAGCAGCCTGGCAGCTACAGGCGTTGCACACGCAGTCTGTGCCGTCCCTGTGCTGTGTGCATTGTATCATCTCATTTAATCCTCACGGCAACCTAATGAGATGGCTAATTCTATTTCTTAATTTCATTTCTTTATAATTCCATTTAAAATTCCATTTTATTTTTTCATCATAAAATATATGGTTCTTCTAAAGAACTCAAATATAAGAGAAATATAAATACTACAAAGTAACAGTCTCTACCGTCCCTCTCTTATTATTCCTATTTTACAGATGAGAAACCCAAGGCTTGCAGTGCTTTCTATGTAGCGAAGCCTTATTTCCAATAAGCACACAGCTGGGCTCTCCACTTGCCTAATGTGACACCAGGAACTCAACAAGTTATTAGGGAAACCAAGGCCCTTTGGAAGTCTCGAGAAGTTGGAAACAACTGGTTCACTTGAATGGACTGTTTTTCTGCTGGGTAAGTGCCAGCAAATCAATATTCAATTGTGCCACCTGGTACGGTGGCCCACCTCTCCACTCAGGGCTGACAGAGAAAAACAGCCTTGATGAAATCTAAATAGAGGTTTCCTAAGAAACCTGGATGGAGACATGTGCAGGCAGCTCCTGAGGAGTCCATAAATCCGGGGCTGATGAATTACTGAGCCTCTGTCGCCAGCATCCTGGCTCAGGACGGGAGTGGCATAATTACTTCTCTGGTGGTGGTTATCGGAGTGTGCTGGTCCATTTTTCTCTTTTATTACCATTGCATTTCAGGAAAGTGTCTGCTGAAAGCCCCCTACTCCCCCCACCCCCACTTTCTAAATGTTGGATTTATTTGATGACTCCAGTCCGCCTGGGGATGGGGGCCAAAGTGAGCTCTGCAGTAAGGAGCACTTGGTCCCTGAGTCCGCCTGTCTGGAGGGTTCTCTTGTGGGTGTGATGGGTGGGTGTCTGGACAGCCAACTGTTCATAGCCATCGCTCCCATCAGTGGTACCGTCCGTTTGTTTTCTATTCCGTTCCTCTGCTCTGTGGATGAATGTGCTCATGGTGCTCATTGTGAATGAACTGGGAGGAAGGGGGATTCTCTGTAGTGTTGTCTGGAAGGGGGCATCTCCAAAGGAGACCCCAAATTCCCTGAGGGGGTGAATATTTTATCTTTTTTAAAAAATATATTTTATTGATTTTTTACAGAGAGGAAGGGAGAGGGATAGAGAGTTAGAAACATCGATGAGAGAGAAACATCAATCAGCTGCCTCCTGCACACTCCCCACTGGGAATGTGCCCACAACCAAGGTACATGCCCTTGACCGGAATCGAACCCGGGACCCTTGAGTCCGCAGGCTGACGCTCTATCCACTGAGCCAAACCAGTCAGGGCAGGGGGGTGAATTTTATGTCCCCCCAGTGGAGACTCCTGACTGCAGAAGAGAACCTGCTGGGTTTCTGAGTCCTTAACACTAATGATACCAACATGGCCAGAGCTCTCCTCGTCCCTGGCAGGGTGTCATGTGCTTCTTGCAAGTGTCCTTTATAAGGTTGAGGAAGTCTCCTGACATTATACTTTTAAAGCTGGATTCCCCAAGACCAGAGAGGTTAAAGCACTTGCCCAAAGTCACACAGCCAACCCCAGAACAAGAACCTTGATTTCCAATCGCCACAACATCACCAGCTACAATAATGGAAGCAGCCTGGCAGCTACAGGCATTGAACACTTAGTATTGCTGGCCCTGCACTGTGTGCCTGGTATCCTCTCATTTAATCCTCACGACAGCCACCAATAGACAGATGAGAAGCCGAGACACCGCGAGGGGGAGCACCTTGCCCCAGGGCACAGAGACAGGAAGTGGGATTCCTGGAGTTCCAGCTCAGGAGAGGACTCCCTACACCATTGTCAAATGCCAATCAATGGTCTCCAGTTCCCCGGCAACCAGGGCCTGCTGAGCGATGTGGTCTGATCCTTCCTGCAGCTCTGGCTTGTCAGCTAACTGTGAGTGCTGCAGGCCATGTTCCTATGACTGTGAGCTCCCTATTGCAGGACCACACCTGTGTTCTGCCCACTGTACCCCAGCCCTTGCAAAGGCCAGCGCATAGTAGGTGCGCTATAAATGATTACAGGACTGTGGAGGAACAAATGTGTGAGTGAAAGTTCCTGAGGATTGGTCCTCACAGCCAGAACCACAGTGTATCCACAGAGGGGAAGGCGTGGCCAACCAGCAGCACCTGTTTCATTCATTCAGTCATTCTTCATTCTTCATTCATTCACAATTTTATACTGTGTATCTGTCACCAGTCTAGCTCTGGGCAAGTCCCTGGGGGAAAACAATAGTAAGAAAAGAAGGATTCTGCATTCAACAAGATAGCAAGGAAGAGAACACTGAAGAAGCAGTGGCAGCCAAATGTATAAGGTTTCATGAGAGGGGCTGTCTGGGGAGATCTGAGAACACATGATAGGGGATGAAGTTAGATCATGAAAGGTCTGTCAAAGGAAGTGATGTATAAGCTGAGATCTGAAGATTGAGCCATAATTAACCAGGCTAAGAGGTTCTGGTAGATACAAACTGAGCACAAGTCAACAGTACAATGCACCCACCACAAACGCTTAGGTTGGATTAATAAAAGTATAGTATCTATAACTGGGAGGTGGAAGCCAATCTGTCTAATGTGGGCTGGTTGGAGGTTGCCTGTTTTATAAACAAGGGCACTGAGGTTCCAAGAGGTGAAGTAACTGACACAGGGTCACTCAACCAGTGAGTGACAGAAGCAGTACCACCAAAACTTACCTCTAGGGCAGCGGTTCTCAACCTGTGGGTCGAGACCCCTTTGGCAGTCGAACGACCCTTTCACAGGGGTCGCCTAAGACGATCCTGCATATCAGATATTTACATTACGATTCATAACAGTAGCAACATTACAGTTATGAAGTAGCAACGAAAATAATTTTATGGTTGGGTCACAACATGAGGAACTGTATTTAAAGGGCCAGAAGGTTGAGAACCACTGCTCTAGGGAGTTAGACTCAGGGCCACTGGAGATGCCTAGGGGGCAGGGCTGTCTCAGAGGAGAGAGGGCATTTCCCATAAGGAGAGGAGCCAAGCGGAGAGCAGGCCCTCTGTCGGCAGGATGGTTGTATGGGCATCTAGAGCTCTTGATGGATTAGAGGTCTGGGGAGGGACTGGACAACCTCTGATGTTCTTCCCAAGACGGGGATTCTGGAATTCCACACCCAGAAAGAAGGGAAATGGGACCGTGGCCGGCAATGTCACCGACCATGACCCACTTGAACTTCCTCTTCACAGCCATGGGCACTTGGTGCTGCAGCCGAGAGCACCACTGGGAATGAGACTTGAGACAATGTCCTACGTGAATGTTTCAGAGCCCCTGGCCTTCCAGGGCCCTAACCTCCATCGTAAAATTAGACACTAACCTCTTCCAGATTGACTGCAAAAATACCCCAATGTGTCTCCCTTCCTTATATCCGGATTCTTTACAGCTCCTCCCACCAAGAGGTGCAGTCTCTTCCTCATCCCTTGACTGGCTCTGGCCAACAGAATGCAGCGGAAATAGTCATGTGCCAGAGCCCACGAGCCCTGGTACATGTCTCCCTCTCTCCGAACCCGCCCTGCACTCTGAGAACAAGCCCAGGCTGAGACACCGCAGCACCCAGTTGTCCCATTCTGCAGCCAGCCATCTCCCAGCCAAGCCGCAGAGGTGGGGGGTGGGGCGTGGGGCCTAGCTGGCCAGCCACTGACCAGAAGACATGAAGAAAGTCAGCCGGAAGAACTGTTCAGAGGAGCCCAGCCTACATTCTGAACCCCAGAATTGTGAACTAAAGAAAAGTTTTTGTTTACACTGTAATAGGTGACTGATATGCAGGCTCTTCGCATAAGAAGCTTAACTCAGAGACTTCAAACACCGTGAAGAGCTGCCAGCTGCCTGCATTAGCATGGTATTAAGATACAGGAATTAAGTACCAGCATAACAATGGCTTAAGCAACTCGAAACAACATTTAATTCTCATGGAACAATCCCAGTGTCAGTGTTCTGAGCTAACGTGTTAGACACCTGGCCTCCCTGCATCTTGTTGCTCTGTGTTTCCTAAGCTATTGCTCCATCCACTGAGAAAATATAGCTCATCTCTGTGGTCACCTCCCAGCTGAAAGGAAGGGAAGGTGGGAGGATGTGGAAGGCATGGTCTTTTCCTTTAGGGCACAGTCCAGAGGTCACACACACACACACACACACACACACACACACACACACAAGGGTTCTACCTACTCACATGCCATTGGCAGAGCTTAATCACATGACCACACCTTGCTGCAGAGCAAGCTGGGAATGTAATGTTCTGGGCAACCAAGTAAACACCTGCTATTGGAGGCTGCATTACCAAAAGAAGTAGAGAAGAATATGTTGGGAGCAACTGGTAGGTTCCGCCGCAATGCAGAACATATATTAGGGCAATGTTTCTGGGAATCAAATTGGGGTGGGGCTGGCAGTGAGAGGCAGAAGGATGTAGGTCCATGCCATGGCATCTCCATCCCTTCTCCCTCATCAGGGCCCTCTGTGTGCTCTCTCAACCTTGGCACCGGTGTGTGGTTCTTTTCTTGCCTTAGCTTGGATCTCTCAGAGTGCCCTCTGGGCCACTTCTTAACTCTTATGGATGCCCCAACCTAGGGAGGCCACCTGAAACTATGGAGCGTTTAACTCACGAAGATGCCATATGCTCCTGATGGAAGCTTATCCATGTCCAGGGACCACTGTGGAAACTGTGCATCCATACACTCAGCCAGTCGCCACCGGGTGCCTGCTCTGTGTTGGCACTATCCTGGGTACTGGGGGTGCAACAGTGAGTGAAAACAGGTATTGTTCTGGACTTCCCAAAGAATAGACCTGAGCAAGGCATTGTGCCCCCAAATTATGCAAATATATGTGAAACTGCAGCTTTGTGCTGCATGGCATTGTACATAAGGTCAGAGCAGGGTTCTCTGAAGAGGGGATAGTTGAACTGGAAGATGAACAGGAGCTTTCCAGGTCAAAACGGGGAAGGGAGAGCATTCCAGGTATAGGGAACTGTGTGTGCAAAGGCCCTGCGGTGGTAGGGCACCATGATCAGCAGGCAAGTGTGAGTGGGTCAGATGATGTAAGAGAGAATGGTTGAGGTGAGGCTGGGGCGGAGGCTGGGATTAGTCTGGGAAGAGCCCCATAGTCCATGTTGGAAAGTTCCATTTCTCTAGTAAAAGCACCAGAAAATTTTAAGGGGTTTGAGCAGGAAGTTTAGTCCTACAATCTGGGAGGTCTCTTTCACCTCGCCTCTAAAAGCAGTCAGCGCTGAGACTCCCTTTGAAGATGTGTCTGTGTCACATTGGGACTTTGGCTTCTTGGCTATCTATTTTCTGGGTGTTTGAATTTAGGGAGTCTGTGCGCAGATTCAGAGCAACCTGGGGGATATGAAAAAGGAACCAGGGTAGGGCATGTGCCAGGCCACTGTGATCAGACCTGTGACAGCCATGCAGGAGGTTTGGCAGTGCAGCAGTTAAGATCTAAACTCTTGATTTGGAGTCAAGATCCAAATCAAGCTTCTGCCACCTACTAGCTGTGTGACGCTGGGCATGTGACTAAACCTCTCTGTGCCTCGGTTCGCTCATCTATAGACTGGAAATAATAATACCCATCCCACAGTGTTGTTGTGAGGGTACATGAGATAACACAGGCGGAATGCTGAGAGCAGGGTCTGATGCATGTAAGCTGTCGGTGTGCTGACCCTTACGATCTGTTGTTATTTTTTTGTCTGATCAGCAGTTTTCCTTTGGGATCAGGCCCTTCTCTCATTCCTTTCCACTTTGCCCTTGGCCTGACCACTCAGATGAACAATATACTTTCTTTTCGGTTCAGCCACGATCAGCTGGGTTTTCTGTCGCTTGTAACCGCACAGGCCGGGTCTCCTCTGGAGCTGTGCTGGCTCTCTCCTCCTCCTGGACCTGAACCCCCTACCTCAGTGGCCTCTCCAACATGCCAGGCATGTTCCTGCCTCTGTGCTCTTGTTCTTGCTGTTCCCTCTGCCTGGTGTTGTGTCCCCTCAGCTCTGTTTTTCCCAGATGCTGTGGGTCCTTCAGCGCACCCCCACCCACGGACCTTGAAGGCAGAGCTCAGAGGAAGGAGATGCACTTTGGAGTCAGAGGTGTGTGGTTTCCTCCCTGCGCCTCTCTCATTTGCTGTGTGACCTTAGACTTGTTATTTAACTGCCCCACACTTCGGTTCATTTACCTCACATAGGGAAACAGTAACACCAGCTCCACAGGGTTCTCGAGTGCATTGAATGCAATAATTCATGAGCAGGGCCTGGTGCACAGTGGGTGCCTAGTAGTGGCTGGTTGACACCATCGGGGCTGGGCTGGCATAAGCCAGCTCTGCTCCAGCACTTCACCTTCAGAAGAGCAAACGGGAACCGGGGGAAATCTCACCCAGCAGCCTCGCTCCGGGGAAGCGAAATAGAAAGTATTCTAATTCCAAAGAGTAAATGTCAGAGGTTTGGGAGGGCTTCTGAGATTCTGAAAATAAATACTCAGTATGGACGGAAAGGAGGGAGGGGAAGGAGGGGAGCAGGGCGAGGGCCAGGGTGAGAGGCAGAGATGGGGTGCCAAGCCTGGGGAGGCAGAGTGTGAGCGTGGGGGTGGGCTGTTCTGCAGGCGCCTCCTTGAGGCCTTGGGTTGGGGGACTGTTGGTGCTCTTGTCCCAGCATCTAGAAGGGTTCAGGAAATCTGGAGAAGGCTGTGCGTAGATTTTAAATAAGAGTCCAGAGATGAAATATAATTTTGAAAGGCATTTGGGGGTCAGAGGAGCGTAGCCAAAGGAGCTAAGATCCAAGATCTAATTTCTCAGGTCTCCTCGTCCCAGGACCCCATGCTTTTTATTAACACAATTTGTCCTGAGGCGAGGCAGAGATATACACTTCAAAGGGTCAGGGTTCAGTACAGAGTCCATTGTCAGAATGGGGGAATTAGCCTACGGCTGTTCAGGTGTTTGGCCAGTATGAGGCAATAACATGTAGGTTAAGATGCCTTTTAGCTGTCTGACAGCCAAGCAATAATCCCTTTTCAGGTTTGGGGAAATGCCCTCAGCCATTCCCAGATGCAGCTCTGCTGTCATGCTGGAATTGGTCTCCGGCAGGGGACAGGCATTCTCTGAGCATTCTCTGGGGAGGAGGGTGGAGAACCTGCCCCTGATGAGGGGACTGTGGTGTCACATGGACTGTTAGGCCCTGAGCTAGGGGGACATGGAAATACAAATAGGGTGTCCACCCTCAGGGGCTCCCAGGCCGATGCAAGAGGCAGGTGTCCAAGTGGCCAAGCATCGTGCAGACTGGCCTGCACCACAGGGGAGATGAGGGTGGGTCTTTGTTTCAGTGGCACTGAAATGATGTGGCTCCAGGTCAGAGGCCTGTCAGCTTGCAAACAGGCTCTGCCACCCACTGTCTGTGGGACTGAGTTACTTACCTCCCTGAGCCTTGGTTTTCCCTTCTCTCCAATGGGGATCATGTTGGGACATTGGGAGGAATGATTGGTTGATGTGATTGAATGCCTGGTGCACAGTAGGTACCTACTACAGTAGCTATTATTCATGCATCCAGTGAGAAGGTTTAGTGAGCACCTGCCATGTGCCAGGCCCTGCTAAGGGAACTGGAAATTCATTGGTGGAGAAAAGCAGATGCAGCCCTCGACCTCAGGGATCAGAGTGTTACTCAGAGACCTGAATGCAAATCACAAACAGATCTTCTCTAAGGGGAAGAGGAAGGTCCTGGGGTGCCAGGAGGAAGGAGAGAAGAGACAAATGCAGAGATATTAGGGGTTAATGAACAGAATCGGATGCCAAGTTGGGTGATGGGGGGAGGAGCTGTCAAGGACGAAGTCCAGGCTCCTGGCTGGATAAGTGGGCAGAGGAGTCATTTGTGGGGAGGATTGGGGAGGAGTTGGGTATACAGGGGGAACACATGAGACTGACTTGTTTCTGTTGGGTTTGTGATGCCTTGGAGGCTCCTGATGTGATACAGAGTTGGGAGCCCAGTCTTGCTCCGCTGACCCCAAGTTGAGATGCCCTGAGGGATCCAGAGGAGAAAGGCCAGTGCTGCCCTTGGGCTCACACACGGGGTCCTGTGGACAATCACAGGTGGAAGTTGTCATTGGATAGAGAGGACTCTGATGGGGTGTGAGGAGGAGGTTGAGTCCCTGTGCAGGGCCACCTCGGGGCTGGGTCACAGGGGACAGAGATTCTCCTGACAGAGAAGAGGAAACATGGAGGGCGAGGGGCTGACCTGCCGAGGCCCAGGTGCAGGGGAGAGCGCACCCTGCGGTCAGGAAATGGGAGGAGCATTAGGGACACCATGGCCCTGGCCCCTGGGAGGAAGAAGCAGCAGAGGAGGCTGGGCCACAGGAGTCAGAGCAGAGGGGCTGGATGCCAGGTGTAGGTTCGCATTTCAATGGCGGGCCCCAGGGACTCCGTGCCCTTTCTTGTTTCAGCAGCAGCGCATGCTCAGGGCCCTGTACTTTGGAAAGATGCCTGTGTGCAGAGTCTGTGGCAGCGAAGCAATCAGGTGCAGCTGAGAGCAGGGTGGCCACAGTGGAGATGGCGAGAGGTGGTGGACATGAGCACGCTTGGGGGGACTGAGATGACTTGGGGCCCAGGAAGGGTGGTGGCCATCATTTCAGTTGACAAGGTTGGCGAATGTAACGGTGAAGAGGTGGGACAACATAGGACACATGGGGAACACTCTTTGGATAGGAGCAGAAAGATGAGAACACAGGCTTCTGTCCACGTGTGATTTAGTTACCACCATCAGGTGCACCGAGGACTGGGCAGTGCGTGTGCGTGTGCGTGTGCGTGTGCGTGTGCGTGTGCGTGTGGTGTGTGTGTGTGTGTGTGTGTGTGTGTGCGCGTGCGCTGGGGAGTATGAGCCGTATGTGTAGATATCCGTAGATAATGGGGCTGACACTGCCTTGCCCTCTGCTGTTTCCTCCATGAAGTTTAATGTCTTAGGTTGGGTCATAGGTGCTGAATGCTGTCCGTGGTGCTGATTCCTGGCATTTCTGGGAGGCGGCTCAGTGCCCTGGCAGCCTTATATCCCAGCCTCGCCTAATCAAGCTGCCTGACTCCCCAGGGGCTGGTGGTTGGCTGCCTAACTGCTCTCCACGCAGCTTTTTGAACAGTAGAAACGAATCCTGCCTCTCCGCAGGCCAGGGGAAAGCAGGTGCAGGACAACTCTGGGAGGTACTGGGTGAGTGAAGTCAGCACGAAGCAGTCTCACGTTCATCTATATCTGGGATGTCACATGACCTTAGCTCCCAGTCATTCATGCCTTCTCTTACCAACATTCATTGAGCACCTACTATGCACTGATGCCTCTGCTCCCACTGCCCCTTGATATTTGTCACCTCCAGGGCAGTTGTGGCAAGAAGACTGGCTGGGAGACTGGGTTCTGACCTGGCTCTGGTGCGTGTCTCTGTGCTCGGGCAGGGCACCTGACCTCTCTGTGCCGTTTTCTGGTGTATGAAGTGGGACCGGAGCCTGTGCTCTAACGTGTGTATTATGCACTGTTTCACTCCTGCCTCACCACCCCATCACCATGAACCCAATCTCACTACTAGCTCCAACCAAACTTCACCCAGTTACACGGTCCCTTCTGTCTGACAGCCTGTGACTCTCAGCCCTCCACTGCCCCCTGCAGGAGAAATCCAGGGCTGCTTCTGCCTTTCCACAGGGCTCAGGGGGCGCTTGGATACACAGCAAGTGAAGTTGCTCTGAGCAGCCACAGAGCAAATCACAGGCCAGAGGGGCTGGCAGACTAATGTCCTAGCACCCCAAAGGGCACAGTTTTAAGTACCTGAGCTGGGCATTAACACACTTGGCTTGGCCAAGGTTACACCACAAATTCTTGGCAGACTTGAGCCTAGAACCCAAGTGTCCTCATGTCCAGCCACGTTCGCATCCCCCCACAGGCATCTTTAGATGTGGGCCCTGGCCCTGGCCCCATAGACCCTCCTGGTTTTGTGAGAGAGGGGGGACTTGACATGACAGGCCCTGAGGCCAGCTGAGCTTTGGGACCTCGGTCAAGCCACTTAAATTCTCTGGGCCTCAGTATCTTCCTTATTAAGAAAAAGCTGGTGCCATAGCCAGTGGCTCAGTGGATAGAGCGTCAGCCTGCGGACTGAAGGGTCTCGGGATTGATTCCGGTCAAGGGCATATGCCTGGGTTGCAGGCTCGGTTCCCAGTGGGCGGAGTGCAGGAGGCAGCCAATCGATGATTCTCTCTCATCATTGATGCTTTTATCTCTCTCTCCCTCTCCCTTCCTCTCTGAAATCAACAAAAATATATTTAAAAAAGAAAAGAAAAAAGCTGGCATTATGCTCCCTTTCACACTAAGATCCTGTGGCTTATTAATAAGAATAACTCAAAAATATATTGATTATTTACTATGTGTTAGGCATCACACTAAACACAAGCTTTATGTCATTTCATATATATGCAGAACAGAAATAATCCTATTTCTGTTACTGCTCCAAGTTGCTCTCAGATCAGGAAACCGAGGCTCCCAGGGGTGAAATAATGTGCCCAAGGTCACACAGATAATTAACGGCAAAGCAGGCTCTCCTATGCTCTGCTGGACCCCCCACCCTCACCCCGAACTTTAGCACACCCAGGACCCGGATTGTACTTGGGCAGGGCACTGGAGGTGACAGGTAATAGCGCTGGTTTCTGGCATTTCTGCGAGGTGGCAGAGTGGGGTGGCAGCCTTATAAAAACCTCCACTTCCCCAGAGAGGGAACCACTTTATTACAAAGTCCCTCTTCACAAAGACAGAACATGGAAACCATTGAAACTCACTCGGTTTTGACATCGCTTTGGAAATCGATGGGCTGTGATTGTGAACCCAGCGTCTGTCACCAGCTGCCTAATTTTAGCTGGGTCTTTGCAGGCTGCTCACCCGGCACATCCACCCCGTGGCCTGGCACAGCGGTGCTGAGAGCATCATTGATCTTTAGACTCAAGTGTCCTCATGCAATACAAATCCGCTGTTACTCAGAGCGCCGTCTGCCATGTGGCACAGGAGAAATGCTACCAGAACGATAACCAGAATTTCATTGGAAAGTCTGCCCTCCACCTCCTCTCCACTTTGATCTTGTCCTCAAATCTCAGACCTAGAAAATCTATGCCTTTACTGTCTCGACTTTGTCATAGAACAATGGGAGGGGGGGTAGCCATCAATAAGGTGTTAAAGATATTCCCCGCTATGGGCAAACTTCCTATTACAGAGGGCCTTGTGAGTGAGTTAGCACCTGTTTATTTGCAGGAAGGGAGCTGTAGGAGGGTGATTCATTGCTCCTGTTCCGGGTCTCTCTGTCCAGTGTAACTGGCTACGGCCATGGCAGAAAGAACCCAGGGCCTCAGAATAAAACACTGTCCTTGAACAGCAACAGCCTCTACTGGGCAGAGTGAGCAGAAAGTGTGTTGTCGCACAGACTGTCCCCAGAAGGGGCCTGTCCAGGAAAGCGGCGGGGAGAAAAGCACCGGCCACCTCAGGGACAGGGGCTGCTTTGAGACTGGACGTCAGATCTGAGTGGGGAAAGCTCGGAGGGGCCAGTCTCTCATGCTATAGATGGGACCCTGACCCCCCAGGGGAAAGCCAACTTGTTCTAAGGCCACACAACAGGTAGGTGGCAGAAAGTAGGCACTGATGCCCCTTGCTTCATTCCTCAAGGGCAGGCCCAGAGCTTTCACAGTGCAATGCCAGTGCTCAGCACAGGTTACTGAATGAGGAGTGAATGAATGAGGCAGTCAGCGCAATATAAACACAGGCGATGATGTAATGTGTCCGGCACAAGCTCTGGAACCACATGGTCTGGGTTTAAATAGAACGGGAACCCCACCACTTATTGTGTGACCATGGGCAGGTAATCGGATCCCTCTGAGACTCAGTTTCTTCAGCTGTCAAGTGGGGTTATGCTAGTATCCACCTCATGAGGTTGTTGGGAAGATTAGCCGAGAAACAGCAAGTTCAGCATTTAGCACAGCGCTCTGAAAACATAGAAAGGAACTAAAATAATAGTTATTCATACTGGAATCATTTTTCACCAAAAAACCATTTGTTTTATTCTAAAATGTCATCTATCAGAAGATAGACCATCGATTAATTTAGTAACAGCGTCTGAAGGGGAAAGAAAGCAGAAAGAGAGATAAAATTAAATGTCTAGATCAGTTGAAAGGAGCATTTTGTTGTGGAAAGTTTAAAATGTATGTTACGGAATCGAAGGGATGCACTCTTCATATCGAAAGGCTGTTTCAGGACTCAGCTCCCAAGGAAGGATGGGCTTGGTGCCTCCAACTGGCCCAGCCACCGCGGAAGTCCCGCCCCTCTCTGGCCTCAGTTTCTCGCCTGGACAATGAGCAAGTGGGTTTAGAGGATCCCTTCTAGCCCTGGATCTGGCAGAAGAGTGAATTCCGTTGCCTGACCAGTAGCAAAGATGAGGGCTCATGGGGTGGGGCCTTCTTGCCCCATTCAGGGGGAGTGGACACTCTTCAATCAACCCCTACCGGGAACTGGCTTTTCCTCTCAGTCTTCTGAGCAAAGAGCTTGCCAGCAGAGACCACATTCTAGGCCTGGGCCTTTGGGCCTCCTGAGGGCAGCAAGCCCGCACCTGTGTGTTTTCTGGAGGCCCCTGCCCACCTCTTGGTGCAAACCCATCCCCTGCTTTACCCACCTCCCCCTGCATCCTGGACTTGCTCACGGGGTTTCTGGAAGGCAGACCCTGTGAGCAAGCAGACCCCGCCTGACTTAATGCCCCCACATCAGGAGCTCCCAGGGCAGCCGGTTCCGGGGTGGGAAGGGAGGGCGGGAGAGCAGGAGCCAGGATGGAGAGGGAGACGAGATGATGTACTCCAAGTGGGTCTGTTTACTGCCATTTGCTTTGAGTTACTTTAAATAGGAGAAAATTACACCCTAATCCCCTTTATCTCCATGCGGCACTGCTAGGAAAAGAGCACCTTGACATTTTAGGAGGAAAAAAATGGGAAAAGATGAGACACGTAAGATCCGGTATAAACCGAAGATGGAGAAATTTCAATGAGCTCGTGGGCCAAACCTCCTCAATGTCTTGAAAACTAAAACCATGGCAGGGTTTGGGGGAGGGTAGGGGAGAGCCCAGGGCTGAGGTTCTGCTGAGGCAGGGGGTCTGAGACATGCAGTCAGGGTGGGGGTGGGGGGAGCTGATGAACTCTGGGGCCCGGGCTCCCCAGAATCCGCACTCGTGAACCCCCTCTCTACTTCCTAGCCCTCAGCAAATTGGCTCCAGGCCCATCTTGCTGGCGAATTGCTCCCTATGGTGAGGTCACATCAGCAAATCCTTGGCTTGGCCCTCAGCTCCTGACCTGGTCCCACGCCTGGCCCTCTCCCTGGTCATCTGTGATGCTCTGCTTTGCTGAATCGGGGCATTGGGTCCCTTGTAGCCTGTCTGCACTTTCACCTGCCCTCAGCCCAGCAGAAGGTCACCGCCAGGCCTTCAAGGACACTCACATGTAGGAGTCAGTCTCCACATCTCATTGAGGGTCAGTGTAATCCCTCGAGGGCTTGGAAGTCATCTTGGTTCCCGTCTCCCTCACCTCCCACATGAACCCATCAGCAATCCCGTTGGCTACATTTCAGCATGTGTCCAGCATCTGCCCCCTCCTTCCTGCCTGCATTGTGACCACCATGGTCCACACCATCTCTTGCCTAGATAACTCTCAGGGCCTCAGAACTGGTCTCCCTCCCTCCTTCTTCACTCCCACACTTGATGCAGGGGGCAGGGTGGCCCTGCTAAATGGGAGGCACCTCATGTCATCCTTCTGCCTTTGAACGCTGAGACCTCTCATCATTCCTCTCCACCAAATCGCTGGGAGGGCTCCTCTCTCACTCAGGCCCATGAGGACCTGTCCACTGGGGACATCAGTGGGTCTCTGCCCTCCTCTCCCTCCCATGACCCCCCTTTCCCTCCCTCTGCTTCATCCTTGCAGGCCCCTCTCTCTTCCCTGAGCCTCCAGGAACACCCCTGCTGTGGCCTTGGCACCTGTTCCCACTTGTCCCTGCATGGCTCCCCCCTCCCCCCTTTTAGTCTTTCCCTCACGTCACCTTCTCACCAGGCAGCCCCTGGCTACGTTATTCAACACGTCATCTCGCCCTGAGCATTCTCAACCCCCTTGACTAGGCTTCACTTTTTCTTTTTCTCTGGTACTTCAATAAGCTGACTTACTTATTATGATTGTTTATAATCTCCTTCCCTCTTAGAACACAAGCTCCATAAAGACAAGGACATTATTTTGTCTACTGCAGCATTAGTAGGGCCTAGAACCAAGCCTGTCACACAGTAGGCCTACAATAAAAAAATTGTGGAATGACCGAAGGAGCAAACGAATGCATGAGTGTAAGACGCCCAGGTCCCGCTCCAGGTCAGAGCCTGTGCTCAGAGCCCCGGTCCACCGGCTCCACAGTGTCTCAGGTCTCAGCACAGCGAGGAGGCTGCTGCTGGAGCATGTCCTCGCCCGAGAGAAGTGGACAACATTCTCTCCCATTTTTTCATCCTTTGCTGCTGTTTGCGGTGAGTTTCCAGCTTCCGTCATGAACTAGACCAGTTAATGGTCCAAATAGCTCGGGACGATTGGCCCAGCCCAGAGCCTCTCTTGTCATGGGGCCTGTCTCCTCCTCCACCCCACCTGGCTGTTGAGGACCCTGCGGATGGGCCGGAGTCCCTGGGCACCTGGGGAAAAGGCAGCAGAATCAAAGCTGGCGGAGGCCTCCTTTGGAAGCTGTCACTTCTGACTTTAGTCCCAGCTCCAAGATGTCAACACCTCCATTCGGTCAACTTTGCAAACTTCTTGCTCCTCTTGCAGACAATGGACATGTCTTTATTCCCTGGTATAGCAAGGCATGCAGTTCCTCTGCCACCAGTGGGCCCATCCCCAAGTCACTTAGGCCCCCAAAGGCTAGTCCGCATCTGGTGTGAGCTATGACTGACGGCTGTGGGTTTGCTCATGTCTCCTGATGTCTCTGGGGGCAGCCGCATCCCCCTCCCTCCTGGTGGAATGAGCGTATCTTCTCTGCAGCCACCTGGGCTGGCTCTCACTTTGAATCTTCATTCAAACCTATTCGGGAAGCCAACCTACTACCAATGCTGGGCACCTAATGAACCACCCCCCCTCGAATCTGGATGACATCACAGGGCCGGTCCTCCTCCACTGCCTCTCACTCTGCTCTGTAGGGTGAGCTCTGGTTCCAGTTATGTGTAACGGGCCCACGCAACAGAGGAGGAGTGGGAGAGCCAACCAGGTCCTGGACCCCAAAATACAAGGAGGAAAGACAAGAATCAAGCGAGTTGAGTCTGGGCTGTGGTGTGGCTGACACTCCAGTGCCCTTGGTTCCTCCCTGAGGCCTCTCTTCCCCTCTTCTAGGTCAGCACACACCAAATTTCCTGGAATCTGTCTGCCTCTCCCGTCTGCATGGCCATCATCCTGGTCCACGCACCACCATCTCTCTCCTGGACAGCCCCGTGGAGGTCCAGCTGCCTCCTTGGGCCCCTGTTGTCCATTCTCTGCCCAGCAGCCAGGATGGACAAACCCTTCCCTTTCCTCTGAATGCCCTCCAGTTCGAGGTGGGCTCACCTGTGGCTTTAACTTCAGAGCCTGCCATGCCCTGGGCCCCTTCCGAGGCCCTGGGGGGGTGAGAGGGGCAGCAATGTGGTTAATGAACATCATCAGTTCACAGATTAATTGGGGTCCGTGGTTGCTCAAGACACTTTAAAAGGCCCAGAAATCTCACAGCTTCTATATAAAGAATAACCTGAAATAGGTTTTCCCAGGTTTGACAACAAATCCTAAAAATTTATAGGACAGTTCATCAGTAATGAATTGCGGTGACGAAAATAAAATGTTCCCAAACCATCAATAATAAAAAAACAAATTCCATCAAGCTCTCTTGGAGGAAAGGCTAAATTATCTTTCCGTCCTCTCTACAGAAAATGATCCCATAAATTATTGCCAAGAAAAGTGTGATCTGAGAGGACGCAACCCTGGGAGGTGTGTCAGGATGCTAATTCAAAAACATACTGTTATTCTTTTCAATTCTGTAATGCTTTTGGTAATTTTCAGCTTTTTAAGTCTGTCACTTATTGTGATTTCTTTTCTTATTTGAAATAAATATTAAATTATGTAGCTAAGTTTGATTCCTAATTCTGGGTTCTTCTAAAAAGAATGCCCCTAATTGTATGTTTCAGATCCTACGAAACGTGGATCCACGGCCTTTCAGAGCTTCCTACTGCACTTAGAATAAAAAAATCTCCACCCCATGGCCCGATTCCTCTCTGCTCACTCTGATCCTCACCACCCATCCTTTCCCCCCAACTCACCATAGACTCATGGGTCCTCTCTCCCCACTTCTCTAACTGCTGTACCTCCTGCCTGAAACCTTTTCTCCTATTTTTTCCTTCTTGTTTTCAGGGCTTACTTAAGGCCACCTCCTCTGAGAAGCCCTCAGGATAACCCTACTTAAAGTGGAACCCCTGCCCATTCCACCCCACCTCACCACTGCTCTCCCTCTCTGCTTTGTTTACTTCACAATGCACATTTCTATCTACCTGAAAGTATCATGTTCCTCTGTAGTTCCTGTCCCCCCTCCCCCCACCCTGGGCGCAGGGCCCTGGGAGCCCCAGGAGGGTGAGGTCATGTTGTCCTGTTGATTGTGGCCTCCAGCACACAGACCAGTGCCCAGATCACAGTAAACGCACCCTGGGTATTTGATGAATTAACAGACTCTTGTTTGACGTTTGAACTGGCACCTTCTTTCTGGAAGGTGTGTTGGCATTCGGCCCCAAGAGCCTTAAAATGTGCAAACCCTTTGACCCATGATCCCCCCCCCCCCCCAGGAATCAATTCCAAGGCAATTATCAGAAAGGCACACAGAAAGAGAGGCTAGCTGCTGGTCAAAACCGTGGCAATCAATACTATCTGAGTTACTGATAGTAGTGATTCCCACCAATTGAATGGCTACTGTGTGACCCTGGGCAAAGTCCTGTTGTCTCTGATCCCTGGTTTCCTCATCTGTAAATAGGAATAACAATCATGCTTCCTGGAGAGGGGAGCTTGAGGCTGACATGAGTTCATGCCTGGAAAGTGCTCAGCAAAGAGCCAGGAGTATGAAAAAGTTCAATATATGTTGACTATCACTGTAGTCCATGGTGCTCATTATAATGCTGCTTAGAATTGAATTAAATCTGAGTCTAAACATCTAACTGAAGGGATTGTCTAGGTCTGCCACCATCCACCTGAAGTGTAATGTAACTCAAGCCACAAAGATGAGCCACAGATAGGGTGGGCAAAAGAAGGTTTACAGTTGTGAGTACATGAAACATAGTTTATTCTTGTACTATTGCTTATTACTTATTGAATTATTTTCCATATGAATAGTCAATCTGCTTTTGCCCCACCCTGCATATAATTTTATTTTATTTATTTTTATTTTAAAAAATAATTTATTGCAATGAATGCCCTCCTGCACATAATTGAGGTCCCCATCCTCTTTAATTTTTTTTCTTTATTGATTAAGGTATTACATATGTGTCCTTAGCCCCCATTGACCCGCCCGCTGCTCATGCCCTCACCCCCCTGGTGTCTGTGTCCATTGGTTAGGCTTATATGCATGCATACAAGTCCTTTGGTTGATCTCTCCCTCTTACCCCCACCCTCCCCTGCCTTCCCTCTGAGGTTTGACGGTCTGATCGATGCTTCTCTGTCTCTGTATCTGTTTTTGTTCATCAGTTTATGTTGTTCATTACATTCCACAAATGAGTGAGATCATGTGATATTTATCTTTCTCTGACTGGCTTATTTCGGTTAGCATAATGCTCTCCAGGTCCATCCATGCTGGTGCAACTGGTAGGAGTTCCTTCCTTTTTATAGCAGCATAGTATTCCATTGTGTAGATGTAACACAGTTTTTTAATCCACTCATCTGCTGATGGGCACTTACACTGTTCCCAAATCTTAGCTATGGTGAATTGTGCTGCTATGAACATAGGGGTGCATATATCCTTTCTGATTGGTGTTTCTGGTTTCTTGGGATAGTCCTAGAAGTGGGATCACTGGGTCAAATGGGAGTTCCATTTTTAGTTTTTTGAGGAAACTCCATGCTGTCTTTCACAGTGGTTGCACCAGTTTGCATTCCCACCAGCAGTGCATGAGGGTTCCTTTTTCTTCATATCTTTACCAGCACTTGTCATTTGTTGATTTGTTGATGATAGCCATTCTGACAGGTGTGAGATGGTACCTCATTGTTGTTTTGATTTGCATCTCTCAGATGATTAGTGACTTTGAGCATGTTTTCATATGTCTCTTGGCCTTCTTTATGTCCTCTTTCAAAAAGTATCTACTTAGGTCCGTTGTCCATTTTTTGATTGGGTTGTTTATCTTCCTTTTGTTAAGTTGTATGAGTTCTCTGTAAATGTTGGAGATTAAAGCCTTATCAGAGATAACATTGGCAAATATGTTCTCCCATGCAGTGGGCTTTCTTGTTGTTTTGTTGATGGTTTCTTTTTCTGTGCAGAAGCTTTTTATTTTGATGTAACCCATTTGTTTATTTTCTCTTTAGTTTCCATTGCCCTAGGAGCTGTATCAGTGAAGATATTGCTTCGGCATATGTCTGAGATTTTGCTGCCTGTGGATTCCTCTAAGATTTTTATGGTTTCCCATCTTACGTTTAAGTCCTTTATCCATTTTGAGTTTATTTTTGTGTGTGGTGTAAGTTGGTGGTCTAGTTTCATTTTTTTGTATGTATCTGTCCAATTTTCCCAACACCATTTATTGAAGAGACTGTCTTGACTCCATTGTATGCTCTTGCCTCCTTTGTCAAATATTAATTGAGCATAGCAATTTTAAATTTTCTAGTAGGCACATACAAAAAAATAAAAAGAAACATGTGAATTTAATTTTAATAACATATCTTGTTTAACCCAATATATCCAAACTATTATTTCAACGTGTAATCAATATAAAAATTATTAGTGAGCTATTTGACATCTTTTTGGTGCCAAGTCTTTAAAATCTGGTGTGGATTTCACACTCGTGCATTTGAATTCCGACCAGCCACATTTCAAATGCTCAGTAACCACCTGTGCCTGGCAGCTACCACCTTGCAGAGTGCAGGTCCAGATCACTCATCCTATAACTTTAAAATATTGTGCAGCCCTGGGAAAGCTTGCTTTAAAACTACTATTTAATCATGCAAGACAAAGCTCACTAAATGAGATGAAGTGAAAAAGATAGCATACAAAACCAAACGGAGTAGGATCCCACTTTGTTATATATAAATATATGCTTATGTTTATTTGATTGTATAAATTGATGTGCCCACGGTAAGGAAATGCAGCAAAATCCTAACAGGACCGCCTGAGGAAGTGGAGTTACAGTCCTGTTACTCTCCCCCCTCGTGCTTTTTCACTGTAAGTGTGTGTTGCTTTTAGAGTCAGTGGAGGAAGTGTTATTGTGACAGAGTTCAGGGTATGTGTAGCCATTCCATGCCATGACCTGACCACAGTGGTCATTTGTGAATGTGTGGTGCTGGATTAAAGAACTGGCCCCAACCCTGGTGGGTGAGGCTCAGTGGTTGGAGCATCAGCCTGAGCATCGATTCCTGGTCAGGGGCACGTTCGTTGGTTGCAGGTTCGTTCCCCACCCAGGTCAGGGCATGTGCAAGAGGCAACCAACGAATGTGTCTCTCTTGCATAAGTGTCTCTCTCTCTCTCCCCACTCTCTCCCTCTCCCTCCTTTCCATCTCTCTAAGATCAATGGGAAAAATATCCTCCATTGAAGATTAATAAAACAAACAAACAAAGAAGAACTGGTCCCAGATCTCACCTTCCTCTTACCATGTGACTGTAGCTCCTTCCACAGATGACAGAGTGAGCCTTGGCCTCCTGACTTCTTTTGGTCAATGGAATGTGGGAGGAAGTGACAAATTCAGTTCTGAGTCTGGGCCTTAAGGGGCATCGCACATTCCTGTGTGCCCTCTTGTGCCATTGCTATGAAAGATGACGCCTTGTCCAGCCCACTGGTCCCAGGAGGGTGAGAGACACATGGAGCAGACCTGCATTCAGTCTGTAGTTAGACCATCAGCTCTCACACTGTAGGCATGTGTGAAATACATGCTTGTTGCTATATGTCACAGAGACTTTTTTGTGACTGTTTGTTACAAAGCTCTAGCTGACTAATACAATGCTGCATAACTGTTTCATATGGGCTCAAATCTATTGGGAAGGCAAAAATTGATTGGAACTATAAGTTAAAAAACTGAAATCAATAACGCTTTTAAAAATTCAAAAATGCAGTTCCTCATGATCTCCAAGGCACAAGAATCCAGCCATACCCCTGGTGCCCTGGCTCCATTTCAGACATTCTTGCTTATTAAGACCTAAAGTCACAGAGGACAGAATTTCCTTATTCTTAGATATTATCAATTCCTAGGGATGCCAGAGAGAAAACCTCTACATTTCTCAATTGGAGCATACAGTTTTCCCCTCTTAGAAAAATTAGGAAAAAGCATTGTAGAAAATACAAACAGAAAAGAAAAATAAAACCAAGCTACTCCAATCTCCAAGTTTTAACCTCTGTCAAACATGTATGTACATGTATGCATGTTGTTACACGTTTCTATTTTTCCTACAAAAAGGAGAGCATACTGTACATTCTGTTCTGTGGTTTTCTGTTTACACTTACTGTCATAAACCTCTTCCCTTGCCATTTAATATCTTCTGCAGGATCATTTTTCAAGTGTGGAATTCTTGCCTACATTTCCATTGAGTGGATGAACCAATAACAACTTTACCTAAGTCCTGGGGTAATGTGTATACATTCTATCCCAGGTTTAGCTATCATAAGCAACAGCCTATATATTAGCTCTCCGGGTAGATCTGATTGTTTCTAAGGGTTAATTCTTCGTGGTGAATTTCTGAGTTGGGGTTATACATATTTATGAGGCACCCTGTTTCCAAGTGTCATTGTCCCCATCTGTCTGACAGGAGGCAATTGAAATTGGTGAACTGTGATCATCTTCCATCTCACAGGCTTCCTGTGGGGTCTAAACACCTCTGGGAAGGATGCCCTCTGGAACCAACACCATCCAAACTTGAGCACATCAGCTCTGCCCAGCAGAAGAGTAGGTCCCTGAGAGAAACGCGAGATGGAAACAGTAACTTACAAGAGTGCCATTGTATGGAAAGAGCCAGAGAAATGGGTGAGGATTATGCACTTAGGGCTCATAAAGGCAGACAAAAGGGGGTGGGGATGCAAAGACAAGAATCCCAAATCCATGCATAAAGGACCCCCAAGGCCTCCAATTGGAACGTGCTCCTCTAGGTCTGCTTCTCTGCACCCTGAGGCTGGTCCGGGGCATCAGCAAACACAAACATAGGCTCGAAAAGCCCTGTTCACAAGGGCTAGTCCTTTCCTCCTCCTGGGAACTCAGTGGGCACCACCCTATAGGTAAACCTGAGCTATGTCTTGGAGGATGGGAGACCATGGGGAGAGAGGCACCAGCCATCCAACTCATCCCAGCTGCCTCAGCTGAGGCCCAGGTAGGTGAGTGAAACCACATTGGAGACAGCCAGCCCCAGTCGAGCCTATCTAAAGAGTACTGCCCAACCCAACCCAGAGTCATGAGACATAATACATATTTGTTGTTGTAAGCTACTACATTTTTTGGTGCTTTCTTATGAAGTGGAAGCTGACTGATACATGAGAGGCTGGATGGGCTGGATTAGAGAGGGGTCTTCTGTTTGGCTAAAGAGTCGGGGGTTTAGCACTGTGACTATAAGAAAAGACTCTGAGACACAGGCTCAAATCCTGGCTGTGCCATTTATCAGCTGTGAGACCTTAGCCAGTTCACCTTACCTTTCTGTGCCTCCATTTCCTCACATGCTACATGGGGCCAATGACACCTGTGATCCTTGGACAACACAGGGGTTAGTGATTCTGATCCCCAGCACAGTGGCAAATTCTTGCATAAAACTACAATAGGCCCTTTGCTCACACAGATTCCCAACCTTGGATAGAAAATACAGTTGACATTTGAACAGCAAGTTTTCAAAATCCACGTGTAAGTGGATCCTCACAGTTCAAACCCATATTGTCCACGGCTCAACTGCACTTCAGAGGCTGTTAAGAGGATGGCATGCCTAACTAAATACACAGTTCTGAGGAGGGTACCACGCACAATGTGAGTGCCCAGAATTGCTGGCTTCTTAGCATCAAACTCACGTTGTGACTTCTCACCTAGAGCTCAGGCCCACATCAACTGATACAGCTCCCTAGTCTTGACTAAGGTGACCCCTGACCTGGGCTGTTGCCCCTGCCTGTAAGGTATCCAATCATCCCAGTGCACCCAGGACTGTCCAAGTCCCTTCTCAAGGAAACCCCTTGGTTGTGGCAGATAAACTGGGGCAGTTGGTCACCCTACCTGCCAGGCAACCCCATGGTCCAAAGACATTTCTGTCCTGGCCCCTCAGCCTGCCCAGTCCCATCCAACTACCCCATACAGCTGAAGCCCCCCCGCCCCATCCCCTGTTTGCAAATAAACAAATGCACAGGGCTCCAGGGAGAGCGTGATTCCACATGCACAGGAGGCAGGAGCCATATCGTTAAGTCGTTTCTCTAGACACCTGGGGCCTTTGGGTGACGGCTGTGTGTAAATGGAGCATCGGAGAAATTAGAGACGACACCAGTGTTTCTACGACAGGCTGTTGTCTCTATGAGAAGTTAGCACAGCACCGAGCCAACTCCAGTAACGGGGCCTCCCGGTCTGCTCTGGGACACGGCATGGAGACCCTTCATCTTTGTCCCCCCACCTTCAGAGAATGGGGCTCCCAACGATGATGTGTCTGAGGGTGCCTCCCTTGGGGACCTGAGAATGGGGGACATGAGGCGAGTGACAGGCCAGACTACACTCCAGGTCACAGGGATAGACTCCACCTGCTGGTGAGAGGAGCTGCCAACTGCTTTGGTCAGTTTTGCCCTTTTCACACCCAAGGAGTCCACAGGCAACACTATTTTTGAGATTTTTTGAGCATCGGGCACTGATAGTCATCAATGGTTCTCTCTCATAGCTCCTGACACCATGAGAGGGTCTTCGATGGAGGAGCCACCCTGGCTGGGAGCATTGAGCCTGTGGAGCCCTGACCCCAGGTTCCAACACCCGCCCCCCCATCTCCCTCCCATTGTGTTGCCAGGTCCCTTGAAGGGAGTCACTGGCTGTCACAGAATCACCTCTGAGCAGACACTCACTGAATTCTTATCTGGTACCAAGGACCCTGCTTGTCACAAGATGGAAAGAAAAACAAAGTCGTGTCCTTACCTGCCAAAGATGGATTTCAATTCGTTTGAAGTCTTAGGGACACAAAGCTACATTTCCTCCCAAGCCTGCTTCACTTTTTTTTTTTAAACATAACCACTACACCATTACCATACCACCCAAGGGAACAATAAGTCCTTAATTTCATCCAATCCAGACACTATTCCATTGGCCTCATCTCATAGATGCTTTGTTTTTGTCTTTGTTTTAAAACCTGAGTGATTGGTTGCTAAGCCCCTAACGTCATTTTTAATCAAAAGCGTCTCCTTCACCCTCTTTTCATTTGTTCTTACAATTTACTTTTGTCCTGTAATCTTCAGAACAACAGTTCTTACCCCGCCCAGGACGAACCCCAGTGATCGAACCTGGTGATACTTCCTCAGCATCCAGTGTTGTAAATATAGACTGTAAATTAGAAACAAAACAAAATCAACCCTCTCTGTTGGGAGCTTTGGAGATTGGGGGATTTCCGGACAGGGGTTGTTATAGAATAAATATTTGTGTCCCTCTCAAATTCACGTGGTGAAACCCTCATAAGCAGTGCGTTTGGATTAGGAGGTGGGGCCTTAGAGGGTGATTAGGTTTAGTGAGGTCAAGAGGGTGGCGCCCCCATCATGGGACTAGTGTCCCCATGGGAAGAGGAAGGGAGACCGGAGCTCTCTCCTCGCTCACACAAATAAGAGGCTCTGTGAGCACACAGCACGATGGCGCCCTCACCAAGAACCTTGACCTCGGACTTCCCAGCCTTCAGACCAGGGGTGGGCAAACTTTTTGACTCGAGGGCCACAATGGGTTCTTAAACTGGACCGGAGGGCGGGAACAAAAGCATGGATGGAGTGTGTGTGTGAACTAATATAAATTCAAAGTAAACATCATTACATAAAAGGGTATAGTCTTTTTTTTTTTTAGTTTTATTCATTTCAAACAGGCCGTAGTTTGCCCACGGCTGCTTCAGACTGTGAGAAAGATTTGTCTGCTGTCTAAGCCACCCAGTCAATGGTGTTTGGATACAGCAGCCGAGCCCACTAAGGCAGGTTGTGAGCCTGGATCATCCTCTGATGCGCCGCTGAGGAGGCTGAGACAGCCGGGGGTAGGGGGGGGGCAGCAAGTGGCTGTGAGGTCGCCCAGCTGGCAAGGGGCAGAGACCCGATTCGTGCCCAGCAGTCTGGTGCACGTCCGTGTTCCAAACCCTGGTACGAACTGCCTCCTCCCTGGTACCCACGGGGTCCAGGTGCCCACAGATGGGTTCCAATCCTGACTCCACCACTCGTTAGCTGAGTGTGACCTCAGGCTGGCACTTGGCCTCTCGACCCCACTTTCTCCACCTACCCTTGGACGGGAGGACTCCCTCAGGGAGGGTGGGAAAGGGCCGCACACAGAGGAGCCCTGGAGATGGGCCTCACCCAGTCACTTGTAGGGCAAGAGTATGTAAGGGACTTCACTCCTCCCCCTTCCCCATCCTACCTCCTGCTCGGTCCTCCACTCCTGGGGCCATAACTTGCAGTCCAAGAACCAGTCCTCCCTTCTGCCCTCTCCCAACATCTGCCCCTGAAGTGCTCACACAGGCAGTGGGGGCTGCTCTGGGGGAGGGGTCTGAGGAGGAGGCCTCACAGGATCTGCAGTGGGCTGAGGCATTTGGGATGGGAATTTCGGGAGGCTGGACAGGCAGGCTCAGTGAAGGAAGGAAGGTGGGCACATCCAGGCCCTGCGGAGTCCATATGTGACTGGAGCTGTGGGGCCACATGCAGGCAGAGGATGGCTGGAGCAGGGCCCTCAAACCTGGGGACTCGGGGCAGGGTCCCCTCGCACTGGAGCTAAGGGTGGGCTACCTTAAATGTTTGTCCCCTCCCTCACTGGCCTCCTCACCCCAGGGCTACCATCTTCCCCCCAACCCCTGCCCGGCCCAGCTCAGCCTAGCCCAGCTTAGCGCACCAGTCTGCTCAGCTCTGCTCTGCAGGGAGCGTGGCTGAGGGAACTTTATCAAAACATCTAAATATGAGTTTTTCCTGCACGTCAGCCCTTCATCTTCTCCCTGCACACTCCCTGAGCATTTCATAGCGAGGGAAAAGGGAAAGGAAAAAAGGCACCCTGGCGTTTATTGAGATAAATTGTGAGAGTCTGCAAGGCTGGATTGTTAAAAATGCATCTTCGCCTGCTGCCAGCGTCATGAATACAGCTGATAAGTCAAGTTTTCTTTATCGTCTCGAAGTGTCTCTGCACAGAGGGGGCTTCATCCCCACCTCCCCCGGCTGGCTTATTCAGCCCGCGAACAATCGGCAGCCCCTCATCCATCCTGAGATCCCGCGCAGGCAGGCCCGCCACTCCTCCCGCACTCTGCTATGAGCAGCGCGCCGGAACTCTTCTGATTGATTTTTCCTTGTGGCCTCTCGTGGGAAAGAGCGGAGGGAGTGACACTTGCTGAAAGCCAACTATGTTTGGGCATTTTGCCTGAGCTGGCAGTGAGCTCTCAAGGTGTAGAGGCCTCAGGCAAGAAGCACTGACTTTGTCCATGAGTCGGGGGCCAATCGGGGCTGCCTGGCCCAGGACCACCTGGCTCATGTGTCCACAGTCAGGGGGTCAGCAAGGGTGGGCTCTGCTGGGGTGGCCCGGCTCTCTCCTGCGCCTGGGGCCTCCGCTGCTGGTGATCGACTGACCTGGCTCTGGTACACGTGGCCGGGCCTGGACTTACATGGAGGTCATGGGGCCCAGGGGAGAGAGGGAGTAGGTCCCTTGAGGTTCAGGTGCAGAGCTGGCCCAATGCCGCTTTTACACACTCACTTGGCTGGAGCAAGGCACAGGCCAGATTTCAGAGGTGGGAAAAGGCTCCCCCTCTTAGTGGGAGGAGATATAAAGTTCATGGCCCAGGGCCAGGCTGTAGGACAAGGGCACCGGGAATAATGCAGCCATGTTTGCAAACAGCCTGCCTCACTCACGTTACAGCATCGGACCCTTGAAGCTACCCTGTGAGGAGGGAGGGATTAACCTCATTTCTCAGATAAGGACATTGAGGCTGAGAACATTTGGTTTGCTCATTCCTTTGTTGGTTCTCTCTCGATCGGGCATCCCTGTGTCATGGGCACTCATGGCGCTGGGATGTGGCTATGACCCAGATGCAGTCAGCCCGGCACGGGGGGAGCTGAAGACACCTACACAGACCCAGGAGATGAGTCCGAGGGCAGCAGAGGTCATGGGAAGAGCATGGGGCCAGGATCTGACTTGGGCCTCTTGGGCCAGCTGGGTGTCCTTGGGCCATACACTTGACCTCCCTGGACCTCAGTTTCCTCATATCTATGGGGAAGCAGCTGCAGCCCTCAGGGTGGGGCGAGGAGAGAGGAACAGGAGGTGATTCAGTGCCTCCCCAACCTCCGAGCCTAGAACTGTCCCTGCTGTTGTCCTTCACCCCCAGAGGTTTCCTGAGCTCCGACAATGCGTGTGCCCTGCGTCCCTGGCTCTATATCCAACTCTCCCATTCAACCCTCCTGGGACAGAAGACAGAATGCTGTGGAAGCAGGGACCCCGTCTGTCCCCACCACTCTGTCCCAGCAGCTAGGACACCTCCTGGCATACTCCAGGCACCCAATACACATTTGCTGAATGAATGAAATATGGCCATTTTCTAGACAAGGAAAGCGACAGCAGACAATCAGAGCAGCCTGAATTAATCCAGGCACGAAAGGCTTCAAATCCATCAGGACACTCAGTGAATGTTCCTTGGGTGCTTTAACGGATTCTCAGGTTGGGCTTGGGTAGAACGTGCTGGGGGAACTGCTGGGAGGCAGCGCCTAGGGCTTCCCGGCCAGCCCTGGCCCAACCCTCACCCTTAGACGGGCAAGTGGGTCGGGGAGAGACAAACAGAGGCCACATGGGGTTCCTAGGGGATCATGTCTTGGGGGCAGAGCTTTAAGGGGGGGGATGTGCAGCTGGGGTGGGGTCCCTCTCCTTCTGGGGAATCAACCCAAACCCACTGCCTCAGCCGGGCTTCGGGGCCTTTGCTCTTTTCCAGGCGGAAGGACTGAGACCCCGCCTGCTCCCAGGGTCAGGAATGCACCAGCTTAGTGTGAAATGGCCCTCGTGAGGACTGGCTCATCCCACAAAGCTCTTCGGAGAAGCAAACTCTGACCAGTTCTCACATCTACCCGAGGCACAGAGCAATTTGTACTTGATTAAGTAAAATGTTACAGGTCACAGTGTGACCATTTTAAATCTTTCATCTTTTCTGCTTTCCTCGCTTCTCACAACCTATTAATTTCCAATTTTCTTCGCTGCCTCCTGTCCTCACTCTGCGTCTATGGAGCAAGTCCCCCGGTGTCTCTGCCCTCCCTCCCCCGCTTCCTTCTAGTACTTTTGATCCCGCTGTGAATCCTGCAGCATCCAAGGCCCCAGAAAAACAACACAACAAGGTTGTGAGATGGGCCCTGCACATAAACCAGTGATGACAGTGCAACGATCCTCCCAGGGTACCTGTGGGATCACAAAAGAGGGGTGACTCATCCTCGGGATCAGAGAGGCTCCCTGGAGGAGGTAGCACCTGAGCTGAGCATTTGAGAACCAACCGGTGTGACCATGGGGAAGAGTGGACAGATGCCAGAACAGAACGTGCAAAGTGGATGAATAAGCGAATGAATAGGCCGAACCCAAACCCTCCTTTCTGATCCCACCACTTACACACTCCAAAGGCCACCACTGCTTTGGGGATGAAGACTCAAATCCTTCATGTGGAATTTGAGGCCACACACGGCCTGGCTTGTGTCCCCTTCTCCAGCCCCCCATCCGCTCATGGGTCTTAGAGGTCTTCATGGCACGGAGAGCCCACCAGCCGCTGGGCCTTTGCATGTGCTGCTCCTGTGACAGACCAGCCCTGTTCATCCCTCAGAGCCTGCACAGGCATCGCAGCCTCAGGAAGCTTTCTCCAGTCTCCCAGGACCCCTCTCCCTGGAATATGTTCTCACAGCACCAAGAGCCCCTTTACAGCTCATAGTGTGTGACTCCAGATTAGTCTCCATCTCCCCTCTGAACCTGAGCTCCCTGGGGCCGAGACCAAGGTGGATTGGGTTAATCCCCCTGATGCAGTGGCTGTAGCATAGCAGGTGCTTAAAAAATGCACTGAATAAAAAAAAAATACATGAATATTGCCCAACCAGCGTGGCTCAGTGGTTGAGCATTGACCTGTGAACCTGGAGGTCACAGTTTAATTCCTGGTCAGGGCACATGCCCAGGTTGCAGGCTCGATCCCCAGTGGGAGGTGTGCAGGAGGCAGCCGCTCAATGAATCTCTCTCATCATTGATGTTTCCATCTCTCTCTCCCTCTCTCTTCCTCTCTGAAATCAATAAAAATATTTTTTAAAAATAGACCGATATTGTCACTGCAGGGTCTCCCTTTGTTAGTGCACTTGTACCAAGACAGCTGTCCACCAAGGACGGAAATCTGCCTCAGTTGTCACCATGGCCGGGTTCCTGCCTCAGGGTCTGCACCTCACTGGCATCAGAATCTGTGAAGGAAGGGAGGGAGGCTGGCAGGAAGCAAAGGGGACTTGAGATTTAGAAGAAGCGCTGACTCAGCTTCTGGGCCAGTCTAGGAAGTGGCGGAGCAGAGAATGGCCTGGTCTCCCACCCACGCAGGCTTCTGGCTCCCAAAATAGTCAGGTCTTCTCTCCCCGCCTGCACAGGGAGAAGCCCCACAGAGCAATGGAGCTGCTGTGTATTTTCATGCCACGGGGAATTATTTTGTTTCTGCGGCTCATTACGGGGAAATGGGCTGTCAATGTGGCTTCAGAGGAGACCAGGAGGAAAAGGGACCAATTTCCTGATTGCGGTCATCATGGGGGATTCTTACCTTCGCAGGGTGCTGCTCGCCCAGGAATTGGCAGGGAAACCCCAGGGCCCAAGGGCCATGCAGTTCTCGGGCTGATGAGGCACTTTGGAGGGTTGTGTCTGGTGGGGCTGATGAGCTGAGGGAATGTGGCTCATGGCCTCATCAGAGCACTGTGAGACCATTGTCCCCTACAGCACCCGGGCAAGGGCACTGCCCCCCTTGCTTCCAATCAGGAGCACCTGGGACAGAACCAAGAGAAGAGAATGTTCCCAGGAGCCCCTGCTCCACCCCGCCCACCACCCCCACCTGGGAGCCACCTCCAACCCCCACCCTGAACGCAGCTCCCCCAGCTCTGGAGACAGGTCCCCAGGGCACCTTCTCCAGGAGGTCCTGGAACCTCCTCATGGGGAATTCCAGACTCAGAGCCTACGGATCTGGGAGCAGCAAGTGCGGGCTGCTCCTCCCTCCCTGCGTGCTCTTCTCTAGTTCCCCCTTCAGGGCCCAGCGTGGGCCCCCTCCTCCAGGAAGACAAGAGGCTGGGGCCACAGTGCAGGTGAGCGAGGCCCGTGGCCTACACCGGCTGGGACAGACTCCAGGAGAGCATTAGAGGGACCATGGCCCGCATGTCCCTGTGGCTGGTGCTTCTTTCCCAGTTTTCCCCATTCCAGTCTTGTTCTGCCGGCCACGGAGCCTTGGCCTGGGTAAAACTCACCCCTCACTGCCGCCCATTCACTTCAACTTGTCATAAATGTTTAATAATTTACTAATCAATATGGGCAGCCCGCCACTGGTCTCAGAGTGAAGGGTTAAAGAATTGAAATGCTGCCGCAGGCTAGTGTATTAACACAGTCCACGTTCACTGCCTGTTGTTTTGAGTTAATTACTTGGTGCCTAAATGTAACTCTTGTGAATCTCAAGTAATGCTCTTCTGGTCCACGCGTGCTTAATTAACTCACTGAACGCGGTGGCGTGCTTGTGCAGAAGGAGGTGCTTCCCGCACTCAGGGCTGGAGGAGGGAGTGGCGGACAGCCAGAGGGAGGGGGCCTGACAGCCTCAGCACAGGACGGCTTCTCCATCAACCCCACAGGCCATCCTGACAGCCTGGAGTGGGGTCAGTGATCCCAGATTGCGGGGTCAGTTCCCACACTGCCACCTGGCGGCCAGGGCCTGTGGCCTCAGGAAACAACACAACCTTTGTGATGGGGAGTGTTTCCAAAATGGGGTAATAAACCCACATTACTGGGTTGGTCTTCCCTCCCAGGATGTGAGTTTAAGAATAGGAGCCAAACTCCGTGGATGCCGCCAGAAAGAAGGGACCAGGGAACAGAGAGGGCAGCAGGTCCTCAGGACAGAATCCCGCGCCCCAGCCTGCTACCTGCGGTAAAGGAGGGTGCAGGGAGTGGGATGAGGGCGCAGAGCTGTCCATGGAGAACGTGATGCCTGGCCTGGGCCTGGAAATGTGAGTAGGAGTTTCCCGGGTAGACAAGGCGGAAGGGTGCTCGAGGGAGAGGGCACAAGGTGAGCAAAGCCCCGGAGGCACCCCTGCATCTCACTGCTGCCCGGTCATAACCTGAGCATCCGTCACAGCGGAAGCATGAGGGTCAGATCCCAGGGCGCCTGTGCTGAACTGTGGCCCACTTCTAGGCACCTGGCTAGCAGGGTTGTTGGAAAAGCTTAAATGTACTTAACCCCGTTCACAGTTTTTAGAGCCAACTGCCTGATGTTGGGCAAGTGACTTAACCTTCCTGTGCCTCAGTTTCCTCATCTGCGAGGTGGGGATAATGACGCTGGGCGGGGCGAGGAGTCAACCTGTGTGAAGTGCTTCAGGGGGTGCCTGGCCCCGCAGGCGTTATGGGAGCGGTGGTTGGGACTGACGCTCCTTGGGTGCCCCGCTCCTGTGGGTCCCTCTAATCCTCAGAACACCAGGCGGGGGTGGGGTGGGGGTGGGGGTGGTAGGACCATCGGTCCCTTTGAAGAAGCTGGATCCCAGGAGGGGAGGTGGCTTCTTCGAGGTCACAGGGCTGAGCTGGTGAGCAGGGAGCTGAGATCCGTCCTGCTGTCTGACTCAGGAGCCCACCCGGTGCCCAGAGCAGCATCTGCCCTGTGGTGGGAGCTGCCCTCCCCTCCCAGCCCCTGTGAGCCCAGACCCAGGGGTTCAGGAGAGACCCCCAGATGCTCGGGGAGAAGGGCCATCTCTGCCCCAGACCCGCTGGGGGACACTCTCTTGCCTTGTCCCACTGGGGGGGGCGGGGAGCCTCCGCTCTCAAAGGACCTTCTCACTGGGCCCCTCCCAGGGAGACGGGCTGGTCTCTGCGGGCCCACTGCAGCGTCAGCAGCCCTGCCCGGCAGGGAGTGCGGGAATGGCGCCCGTGTTACCATCCGCGTCTGGAGGAGGCTCTGCTGGAGGATTAATTCGTGTGCACATGGAAAACCTCCCGCAGACTTGTCTTCTAACATTTATTCTGGAAACTGGAACATGCAGATAAGGCCGCGCCTGGCGCTGGAACCGCAGAATAAATTTGCATTCTCTAAGCCACAAAGAGCTGCATATGCATCCACTTTATGAGCCAGGAAAAGGAGGAAGCTCACACCCAGTAGATAGAAGGTTCTGGCAGGTGCTTCTCCAGCAGTGAAGGCCACCACCTGGCCCTCCTCAAATCCTAGAGCCTTAAGTTCCCAGGTCGTCACTTAATAGACTCTTAGAACTATAAAAGCTTGAGTCGGAATTCCAGGATCTTAAAATCTCAAGTCTGAAACATTTTTACTTTAACAGAATCTTAAAAATACAAAATATTGGGTCAGAATCCTAGAAAATAAACCACAGGTCAGGTCACAGAATCTTAGCATTCCCAGGACTTTAACCATCAACTTGCTCAGATGTCCAACCCGCAGGTAAATTCCCTCCAGGATGTTCCAACAAGTGGCCTCCAGGCCACAGATCTTGTACCACGGTCACCTCCCTCGGGAAGCCCTCCCTGATCAGATCAGAGCCCCTCCACCCCCAGACTCCCATGGCTCCACGTGCATTGCCTTGTCAGCTCAGCCACAGGTGCCATTTTACATTTATTTTCATGATGATGTCATGGAGCTTGTCTGCCCCTCCACCCATTTCTCAGGTAGTGAGCCCCACAGGGGTGGGTTTGGTCTACTTGACTCATCGCTGGATCCCTAGCATGGGGCTTGGCCCAAAGCAGATGCTCAATCAATATCTGACTAAATTAATGAATGACTTAAATGAAGGGATGGGTGGATGGATGCATGGATGGATGAATGGATGGGTGACCGAATGGCTGCTAAAGCCTATGCTCTTCAAGTATAACAGGCCCCTCCCCCCACTGCAGCATATCTGCCCCAAAGGCTGGCTGCAGGGCCTGTGCTGTGGGAGCTCAGTCAGGCTGCTGAGCCACTCGGACCCTCGGTTTCCTCATCTGTAGAATGGAAACATGACTCCTTCTTAGAAGGCGGTTGTGAGGGTTGGGTGCTGCGATGTAGGTCGGAGGCCAAGTGTGGAGCTGGGCCCTAAATACACCAGGCTGCTTCGTTTGGAGAAAGGACTTCTGTTCTGTCTTTGAGCCGAGAGATTTTTCAGCTCCCGAATCTGCTGTGGGACAGGAAGAGCAGTGAGGCCAGAAGCCGAGGAGCCCAAGACTGAGCTCTCTCTGCTGCCCAGGCCTGGCCGTGCCCTTGGGCGAGTCACTGCGCCTCCCTGGCCCTCTGTTTCCTCATCTATGAGACGGAGAACTTGACACTTGCTCCTGAAGAAGAGCCGGGAGGCCAGATCTGGGTGAAGTCCTTCCAGGAGCAGAGGGTGAGGCCCGGAGGGAGCAGAGCAGAGCTGGAAAGGGAGGCAGGGAGGACCCTCTTTGTCACGCTGTGCGAGAGGCCGATTGATATGCGGAGAAGGCGCCAGATTGGAAGTAAGCACTTCATTACTGAACAACTTTTTATTAAATTGATTGCCTTGCCTGTTCTCTGCATTTTTTTAAAATTACAAAACCAATTAGCTTGTTGGCAAAGGGGAGGGAAGGCAGAGCTCAGATGGGCTTAGGGAACTCTGCCTTTCACGGTGGCCACAGCAGGAAGCCAGGGGGGGTGGATGGTGGCCGTGGCAGGGAAGCTGTCCCATCCACAGGGCAAGAAACCACCCTGAGACTCAGGGGAGCCTAGTGTCAGGCAGCTTAGGAGAATGGATAGGAAAACGTGCTTTGTAAAGGAACACACAGGTGTTGGAGGCAGCAGCACTCAGATGAGCCGCGGCCTGGGTTACAGGCAGCCTCTGGGCTGTCCAGCCCGAGCCAAGCGGCTCCAGCTTTGGGGAGACACATGGATGAACTCCGAGGACTCTTACTGAGGCAGGCCCAGCTGGGTGGAGTCACCAGGCTTCCTGATGGAGGGCCTGGGCCTGGCCTAGGTGAGGAACACCACATGGGGCCCACCAACCTGGGCGGGTGTCTTCTCTCCTCCCCAGAAGCAGGTGTGAAACCCCCAGGGGCCTGGGGCAGGGGATTTTCCAAGGATGCTGTCAATGACCTATGTTCGTGCCTGCCCCTCCACCCAGCCCCGTGCCAGCAGCTCACAGTAGAGCTGAGAGTGTGGGTACAGAGGTGACAGGCCTGGGTCCGAGCTCCACCTCCATGACTTACCTTGAACACAGAGACACTGCCTCAACCTTCTTATCTGTAAAATGGGGTGGATGATACCGGCCTCAGAGGTGGCATGATCCACAAGGACCACACCCCCCGTAAAGCTCTTGGTTCTGCTTTTGCAACCAGTTCAATAACCCCCAACCGGGAGACCAAGTGCCCCAGCCTCAGCCTTGCCTCAGTTCCCCCAGTTTAGCAAATAGGAAGTCAGCCAGACCTGAGTTCCAGTCCTGGCTCAGTGTCTTAGCTTTGTGACATTGGACATGTCACTCAATCTCTCTGTGCCTCACTTTCCTTTCTGTGAAATGAAGAAAATAGCTTAGAGATGCTGAGAAGCAAGTTATGTGGGCATACCAGCGCCCAACCCAACCAGCCTCTCTCAGCTTCCTCCTCCCTTTTCTCCCCCTTCACTCCCTCCTCCCTTCCCCTCCCTCTCTTCTTCCCTCCTCCTCATTTCCTCCTTATCTTTCACTCTGCACATATTGAATTTTATGTAATTGGGATCATACAATCTTTTCAGCTATTCAGGTTTTTTTTAACTCACTATACATCATCAGCATTTTCCCACATCACCGACAATTCCTCAAAAGCACGATGTTAATAGCTTTGTAATTGTACCTCATTCAGATGCGCCATAATTTACCTCACCAGCCTGCCTGGCAGATACTCAGAGATTACAGTCCCTTTCTACACACCAGGCTGTGACGAGCATTTCGGCCCATGTGCCTGAGTCCCTGACACGTCCTCAGGACAGACTCATGCAGGTGGAATCAGGGCCCTGAGAGCAGCGATGCTTCTCAAGGGCAAGGACAAGCAGCAGCCTGGGGCGGCACCTGGGGCAGGAGTCACGGGTGGTTCTATCCCACTGCCCTCGCCTGCCGGGTGCCCCGGCACAGCCTTCTCCTCTGGTTTTCCATTTAATTCACCTGTTGCAATAGCCCCCAGCTGGTCTCCTCCTTCCCGTCCATCCAGAGCCCAGATGGGGCCTGACACCCAGTAGGTGCTCAGAATAAGTTTTGAAGCCTGAACTACCAGAATGCTCCTTAAGTACACACACACAAACACACTCACACTCACACACACTCTCTCTTACACACACGCACACACGCACACACTCACACACACTCACACACTCACACTCATACACACACTCACACACTCACACACACACTCTCACACACTCACACACACACACACACTCTCACACACTCTCACACACTCACACACACACACTCTCACACACTCTCACACACTCACACACACTCACACACACACACACTCACATACACTCATTTTGCCACAGCTCTCCCCTTTCTCGCTGGAGTTCCCCATCATTTCTATTTCTTCCTCCTCACTGCCTTGAACACCAAGGCCTGTACAGATTCAACCTGCTTAGCTGTAAAACGGAGTTGATAATGGTGCCAACGCCTTCCCCTGGAGACAGTATAGAACGGCAGCTAAGAATACACTCTTGAGCCAGACCGTTTGGGTTTGGAAGTTACTTAATTTCTCTTTGCCTCAGTTTCCCCTCAGTAAACGTGGGAGAGTCTGCCTCACAGGGTCACCATGAGGAATCACTGACGTGCTGCCGGTAAAGTACGAGAATGGTACCCGCAGAGAGGAGCACCGTGTGAGTGAGTGTGAGGGGCTGCCTCCTGCAGGCAGATCACAGCCTGTGGCACGGGGTAGGGAATGCTACTCCTGCTGCAAAAAGAAGTCCACCTGCCTGCCCCCTGCAGTTACTAGGGCTCATGTGACTGGCTCTCCAAGGTGGGCTGTCAGCAGAAGAGACGTGTGGTGCTCCCAACTGGAGCACTCAGTTCTGGTGGAGACCCTCAGCCCTCTCTTTCCCTCCCCGGGCAGCACAGAGCAGCCTTGTGTTCTGACGGTGGGGCCACGGTGGCAGCCTGAATCGCCAAGTCTCTGCAAGGAAGACAGCTGCCCGGAGGAGCCACCTGGGCCTTCGCTGGCTGTGTCGTGTGAAGTCAAGAAGATTTGGGATTGTCCCTGCAGCAGAGCCCTGCTGACCCTGATCCCTTGCCCTGATGCTCCAGTGTTGCATCGGCCCCTGCAGATGGTTACAAGCTGGACAGCACCCATCCTGAGCTGAGTGGCAGCCACTCGGTTGCAACCTTCTGCTGTTGAAACAGGGACCCCCGTGGTCATAGTTCCCATGTTTTCAGGAGAAGCCAGAACGAGGATTCTTATTTAAAAACTTGGCAGCTTTTCAGTGTTGGTAATTAAATCGAGGTTCTTTAAAATCCCGACTGAGCCAAACAATTTCTGCTTGTAGACTAGATATGCCCCGAGGCTGCTTGTCATGCCTCTGGCCTCCATGTCTGAGTCTAAGCTCCTTCGCCTGCCGTTCAAAGCCCATCATGATCTGTCTCACAGCTTCCGAACCCCAACCCGAACTCGGGCTGCACTTAGCCACTGACAGGTCAGCTACCTGGGCCTCTGTCCATACCGCTCCCCAGAGCCAGTGTGGTGCCATGGACAGGGCATGGCCTTTGGTATCAGTCCACTAGATTGCAGCCTGGATCACCACCCTGTGAGAGCTGGGCGACCTCTCTGAACATCAGTTTCCTCTTCTGTAAAATGAAGGTGAACGTAGCTACCTTACAAGGTGCCCTAGAGCGCTACACAAACACTGTCTCACGGGGCTGGCCCAGAGTGAACCTCATCCCCCTCTCCCCATGAAAAGGGAACTGTCTGCAGCTGCTCCCCTCACGCCACTCACTGCCATCCAAGACACCCCACAAACCTCCCTCCACCTCTCTTTCACAAGGATCAGACCTGCATTGCGTCTTGCATCTCTGTGAGGCCCTGCGGTCCCGCCCCACCTGCCCTCACAGGGTTCACCACAACTAATCCCTTGCATGTATAATCCCATCCCGATGGCTGCTTCGTGGAAGACTCAGGCTAGTGGTCCAAGAAAACAGGTGGCGAGAGAGGCTTGGGGCCTGGCTCAGCCACCCCACGCAGGGTAGAGGACACCATCCTGGTGGGAAGGTGGGGCACAGACAGTGCTTGGCATAGAGTGGCAGCTCGATTGCTAACGGTTGCATCTGTGTTACCTGGGATGACGTTCCAGGGGAGGAGCCTCCTGTGGCAGGTGTGATGGTGCAGGTATTTGAAAGATGGAGGGTGAGCAATGCCTACAAAGACAGCAGAGATGACCGGGCACTTCCTCTACCATCTGCCAGGGTAACTCGGGCAATTTCACTTCGTTGAGAATTGAGCTACTAAGTTGGGTTCAGGCACTGCAGAGGGGTAGTGAGAGACCGGGGGCTCCTGACAAGCCCACTGGTAAGCGTGAGAGCCAAAGGGCCTGCTGCTCGCTCACAGAGAGGCCCGTACCTCCTGCACTGGGAGAGCAGACTGGGCTGAAGAGCAGGCTGTAGAGTACTTGTCAGAGCACCGAGCTCTGAGGGTGTCCACCTCAGGTCTGTAGACGCAGCCAAGCTTGCTGGGAACACTGGACTCTGAAACACAGG
>NW_005871245.1:112953-127722 GCF_000147115.1 Myotis lucifugus | reverse complement strand
AACCCTCTGGGCTCACAGGGACAGCCTACCCTTCCCTAGGAAGAGCCAGAACTTGTGCTGAAGGTGTTGCCCAGGACTCGCCCACCGCTCAGGAACAGGTAGGCCCTGGGAACCTGCCCCACCTCCTCTTATTGCGGCCAGGTGGATAAGTAGGCTTCAATCCCAGCATCATCCAGCTGGGGACATGCTGGGCTGAAAGAAACTAGCCACCAAAACAGTAGGAAGAATTACTGACCATGTCCTCATAGGAACCTGGGGAGTGGACTGAAGGTGCTGATCAAGGGAGCCAGACTACACAGCTGACAAAACAGAATTCCTTGACTTGGAGAGTTTGGGGAACACAGCATGGACCCAAGGGATGGCCTTGAAAATGTGATGGCCAGTTCTCCCTGATGTGGAGGTGCCTGAGTTACCTCAGTGGGTGCAGAGGAAGGAATCAAAAGGCTGAGCAGAGTGGGCAGGCTGGAAGAGACTATGTCCCACGGGAGGGCCCTGAGGACACACAGTTCACCAAAGCCATCAGGAGTGCCTGGTGAGGGACACTGAGACGCCCAGCCATGGCTCTCTGCTCGTCCAGGGTTGAGGAGGTTGGGGGTGGGGGGGATGGGGAGTAGCAGAGGCCAGCTGGTGGCACATACAGCCAGAAGCAAGGAGATTGCAATGACCAAAATGACCAGTAAAGTCAGAGGGACAGCCAAGATGGCTGGGCCTGTGGGAAGGTGTGGACATGGGACAGCCAACAGGGTGCTGCTTAACATCTCCAACCCATATAAGATAAGAATGGAGAGCCGGGCCATGCGTACCACTCAGCAATAACAATGAATGAACTACTGATATGTGCAACAACTTGGGTGAGTATTGATTATGTCCAATGTCAGAAAAAAAGCCAATCCCAAAGGTTATATACTTAGTATATGATTCCACTTATATACTAGTAACACTAGAGGCCCAGTGCACAAATTCATGCACCAGGCCTCTAGTGTTACTAGTATATAAGTGGAATATACTTGGCTTGGCCTGTGGGATCAGGATGAAACTGGCTTTCTGACATCCCCCGAGGGGTCCTGGTTTGTGAAAGGGTGCAGGCCAGGCCAAGGGACCCCACCAGTGCACAATTGGGGCTGGGGAGGGACATAGGAGGTTGGCCAGTCGGGGAGGGACCACAGGAGGCTCCAGGGCCTGTCTGGCCTGTCTCACTCAGTCCCTATCAGCTGGACACCAACAGCAAGCTAACCTACCAGTCAGAGCATCTGCCCCCTGGTGGTCAGTGCATGTCATAGCGAGCAGTTGAGCAGCCTTAGCATATCATTAGCATATTACACTTTGATTGGTTGAACAGCCAACCAGAAGACTGGGCACTTAGCATATTAGGCTTTTATTATATAGGATTCTTAAGGGTGGAACTAGAGGACTGATCAGCAGGCACCAGGGATTAGGAGGAATGGGAGATGGGGAGAAAGGTAGGTGTGAATTTAAAGGGTAGCACACGGGAGATCTTTGGGGCGATGGAGTGGTTCTGATCACAATTGTGGTACAGTCTCCAAAAATCTACACATGTGATATAATGGTATAAAACTATACCAACAAATTGCACCAATGTCAGTTTCCTGACTTTGAGATATTGTACTATAGTTATGAAGGTGCAACCGTTGGGGGAACTAGTTGAAGTTTATATAATCCCTCCTGTACTATTTTATTTTGCAATTTCATGTGAGTCTATAATTATCATAAAGTAAAAAGTTTTTTAAAAGACAAGAATGGAGAAGGTGGCTTAAGCAGTCACCCCAATAAAATGTAATTACTTGCTCAGTTAGCACACCTGAGCCAATTTTCAGGAACCATTGATGGATGAGGTGGTCAGGTCCCTAGGAAGAAGGAGCCTTCAACATCATGGCAAGTATATACCATGATGGTTTTCTCGGTTCTTCCCCAAAGGGACTGGCAGCTACTTATTTGGGTGACTGTCCACTGAGGGAAGGGCATAACCAGACACTCTGAGGACTATTGGGCAGAAGGTCCGAGTTGCACTGATCCATAGAGACTCAAAGTGTCTCCATGACCCCTTCTCTCAGCAGGGACCTATAGGAAGCAGCAGGACAGGGAATTCTGGCTAACGACTGGCTCACAGTGGGCTCACTGGGTCTGTGGGCCCATTCAGTGGCCCTTTCCCCAGACCCAGAGTGGATCACTGGGACTGATATGCTTGGCAGCTGGGATAACCCAAAATTTGGGTGCCTGGTCTGTGGAGTAAGAGCTATCCTAGTGAGAAAGCCTCTAAAACCATCCCCTACACTAGCCAGGATTACGGTCAAAGACAGTGTCACATCTGGGCTGGAGGATGGCGAAGATTAGTACCATCATTAAAAAATGAGCACAGACAGTGTCTCCATTGAACCTGACCCCTGCAGAGACGGATGGGCACTGGAAAATGGCCTCAGACCACTCCAGGCGCATCCAGGGAGCCGCTTTTATTGGGGATGATGTGCTGGACTCGTCTCCTCACTAAAACAGAGTAAGGAGGCCGCAGGTAGATGGTGTGTGGCATTGTCTTAGGAGATGTGTTTCTCTGCCCTCCTGATGGGAAAGGGGACAAGGAACAGCTCAGACACACACGTCACAGACAACAATCTTTGTTTATGGCTCGGCCACTCTGGACTCTGCAGCTTCAGAGGTGCTGGTCCCCATGTCCCCATGCTCCTGCCAGGATTCACAGGAGGGGTCCACTGAACCACAAGTTATAGCTGACCACCACCACCCCGCCCCCGGGGGGGCAATTTGGAGCCAGTTGCAAACAGCGGCGTCACTTTCACCAACAGGAGGAAGGGGGACAAGAAGGAGGAGGTAGAGTCCAGGTGATCCCTTCTAACCCCATTATAATTGTGAATAGACATGCACTGCCCTCGTGGCTTGAGAAGGGTTCGCAAGGGTTCAGCATCCCTCCCCTGGGAATAAGGTGTGCCATACTCGGCAGGAGGTGGCAGCCGAGAGCGAGGGGACTTCAGAAAGGGCAGTGGAGGAGGGCAGTGGACACCAGTTAGGACCCTGAGATCAAACACAGGAATTGGGCTGTGCTTGGCTTCAGGAAGGGCAGCCATGGAAACCAAGGAGGTGCTGATCCCCAAGCCTCTGTGAAGAGGGAGCTGATCCCCAAGCCTCTGTGAAGAGGGAGAACTCACCGCCCAAGGGGTGGACTGTTGTGGCTGTGAAAACTGTCTCTCAGATCTGCTGCCCGAGCATGATTGACAGGTGACCTGTCTGCTGCCTGAGCATGATTGACAGGTGACCTGTCTGCTGCCCGAGCATCCACCGGAAAGGAAGAGCTTCTTACAGCCCCTTAGGCCCGGGTCGGCAGGAGGGGCTGGGCTGTGCCAATGAAGGAGGAGGAGGAGGAGGCGGCAGGAAAAAGAACAGACCATGCCATGCAGAGATTGTAATGGAATCCACCCCCGCTCACTGACGGTGATGGCCGTTTTCTCATCCATCTCTAGGGACTTGCCTTGTGACCTGGTTCAAATTCCTGCCCCTTCAGGACCTCAGTTTCCCCATTTCTACAATAAGTTGGTCTGAAGCTTGTTGTCAGGATATAGTGGGTGAATGTATCTAACGTACCCAGAGCAGGACAATGAGAGCTCAGAACACATCAGCGGTCTTAACCGGGACTGGCTCACTGGGGGCCTGGCTGAGCCTGAGGGTCTCCGTCATGAAAACCCGCCCCCCAGCCCGCAGCGGGCTGGCTCCTGTTGCTCCCGGATCCCGGGTCTGCAGCGGCTCCTCCCCACCTCTCCTTTCTTCTTCCACTTAACAAACAGCTTCACTTAAAAAGCCATCTGGGAGGATGGATGGCACAAGGCACATTTTGTAAAATAAGTTTTCAGGGAGAAGAGCCAAGAAATTAAAGGCACAGCACTTACGATTCCAATCTTATTAGGCCCCATAACTCTGACCATTGGAGAACTGCGGTTCTGTGTTATAAACTCCTCCCTCCCCCCACCGCCCAGTGTTCTGGGCTCCATCTCCATTTGCCTTTGAGTGGCCTGTTCCCATGTCTCCCTGGGGATAAACGTCCCCCCTTTCAGCAGGAGGGGCTGCAGTGGGGCTTCCCTAGTCTGGGACTCTCCTCTCCTGTGCCGTCGCTGCCCCCCTGGGGGAGCTGGCCCCTCTCCCTACTGGAGTCCCGGGTGAAGGTTTGTCTTCTGTGGGGACAGGTGGATGCCTTGTGAAGGGGAGATGTGTCCTCAGTCGGATGGATGGGTGTCCCTGGGGAGGGGTCATGACCTCCCTGTCGCTGGAGGTGTGCACAGTGGCGGGTGAGCACTCAGCAGAGAGGCCTCACAGGAGGCGAACTAGCCAAATGGGTTTCCGAGGCTGAGAGATCTGGGCCGAGTCCTGGCCACACTGCCTGCAAGGTGCCCGACCTTCGGTAACGACTCACACTCACCGAACCTCCGTTTCACACAAGGCCCTCGCCCCAGTGCAGCGGGACTCTGACGAGGTTATCAGCTGGGAGGGACCGAGGGACCAAGAGTGCAGCCACCCAGAGGCACTGGTGCAATGACAGGACTCCTGTCTGGGGGTGGAGGAGGGGGGTGAGGGGGAAGAGTGAAGCCCATCAGAGCAAATGGCCACAGGGTGAGGGGCCGCTTACCCGGAGGTCACAGGTGAAGGGGACGCAGGCTGTGGGCAGCCCAGGGTTCCATTTTTAGCTCTGCCCTTTCACTGCTGTGTGCCCTGGGGAAGTCACTCACCCTCTCTGTGCTGCAGTAGCCTCATCTGTACAATGGACCACAGCTGCTCCTCACAGGAGTGTGGGGTGATGGTGTGTGTGCCCCACTTGCCCTTAGGGCTTTCCGCTCCCTAATCAGCACCCCCGCCTCACCACCCTTCCCTCCCCCAGCCTTCCAGGGACTGCAAGGCCCCTCTGGACCCCTTGCATGGACTCTGGAGGAGCCACTGCCCTCCTGTCTCCTTTTCAATCCCAGCTGTCACAGTCCAGCAGGAAAGAGATGACACACGCAAACGATTTTCTGGAGGGACATTGGCAGGGGGACTGTTGACAGGTGTGAGAGCGGGGTCAGACAGCCAACCAGGGGGGCGGCACCCTGGAAACAGAGACCATCCAAGGTCTCAAGAGGGCGGGGCCACGTGAACACACAAGCATAGGCACCTGAAGAAGGGGGCGGGGTCACGTGAACAAGCAGAGTGGGCGCATGGACAAGGGGGCGGGGCCACATGAAGATTGAGAGGATGCAGCCGGGAGCCCCCAGAATCTGAAAAGGCAGGAAGGACCCTCCCCTGGAACCCTCTGAGGGAGCACAGCCCCAGACACCCTGATTTCAGATTCTGGCCCCAGAAAGGGGAGAGCACCTGTTCCTGTTTGTTTCAAAATAATAGTCCCACTCCCCATGGGTTGTCATGGGGACTAAATGACATAATGTGGGCAGAACACTGAGCACAGAGCACATGCTTTCAGTACTGGGGTTCGGGGGAGAGTGGAGGATGAGTTGACACCCTAAGCAATCTAAGATTCCAATGGCTGTGGTTTTAGAAACCTAAGACTGAGGTTCAACAATTCAATTGTCGTCAGATGATAAGATTCCCTAGGATTCTAAGGCCTAATGAAATCATGATTTTACTCTCCTACCTTTCTAAGGCTTATTAGTAATCTGAGGCTGTGTGCTTCAAAGTACCACGCTCTGACCCACGCCCCACCAGCTGGCCAGGCTCTGTGATGGACAAGGAGTGTTTATCTCCGTCCCTCCCCTGACTTCAAATCTCCGTCTTTATTCCCACTGACCTTCCTGTTCTGTCAGAGTCCACTTTTATTAAAACAGCCTTGACTACTGGCTCCTTTGTCCCAGACACACCAGGCCCCTCCGTGTTTCTGACCCTCTGTGCTCCCGCTTTTCTTCCCCACCCACTGAACCCCATATTTGCCCATTGAAACCCTCCTTCAAGGTCTAGGTTGTAAGTAGAACTTCCCAGAGGCTTAATTCTCTTCCCAATTGAAATCAACAAGCGATGTCCTGGTGGTATTTCCAGTGCACTTTGTATAAGGCACTAACATAGCAACTCTCCCGGTCTGACTCATGATTGTTGTTGGGGAGAAAATCTCTGACCTTCATTCCATGTCAGACCCGCCTCTGGTATCCTTCCCAGGCCCCTCCATGCCCTTCAAGGAAGGAAGAGTTGGGGGTCTGATGGTCAGAGGCAGGACACTGATTGGGCCACACTCACTAGTGGACAGAGTCAGTGCATGGAATGAGATGGTGCTGGACGAGCTCTCTCCCCGCCCCCCATCATCTCCCACTGCCTGCAGCCAGGAGGCCAGTCAGGCCCGCAGACCCAGCCGGGGTAAAGCCAGGGCGGGCGGAAGCAGGAGGTCTCACTCCAGCCCCCCTTCGACCTGCAGGACTATGCTAGTCACGGTGCAGCCAGCAAAAGAGAATCCACTCTAGCGACTCAAAGAATTTAGTGCAGGGAACTGGAGCTGACGAGCCACAGGAGATGAGGCTGCAGAACTCAGTGATAACGAGAAGCAGCTGCCACCCTGGACTGGAAGGTCACAAAGATGAGGAGGCAACACCCAGAGCTGGGATTATCATGGGAGTCGGAGCCCTGGCAGGGGCCACCCAGGGGGCTCTGGGACCATCGGCGAGAGGTTGTCCAATGGGAGCTGGGGTCACAGTGGAGAGGCAGGTGCTGCTAAAAAGGCCACCTGAAGGCTGCCTCCGCACACAACTTTTAAAGCTGTTTGTTCATTCATTCGTTCATTTGACACATTTGTATTGAATCACTACTAGTCTGAGACTACATTCTAGGTGCTGGCAATACAGCAGTGAATGCGACAGAAACCTCTGCCCTCATGGAACTTAATGTCTAATTGGAGGAGACAGACAGTGAAGAGGTGGGAGGTACCGGTGGCCAGCTCCTACTCATCCTTCAAGTCTCAGGGCAGAAGTGGCTCCTCCAGGGAGTCCTCCCTGAACACACCACAGCGCGGGAGGAGTGGAGGAGCCAGGAGACAAACCATAGCAGCCTGTCTCCCTTCAGCCAGGCCCGTTCCCTTCCTCTCCGGGGCCTTTGGGGCAGCCGAGGGCTTTTCCTGCCGAGACCTCAGTCTATAACTGGGGGTGAGGATGGTCTCCCCTCTCCATCATGGCCCCTCCTCCCCACTCTGCCCTCTCTCCACAGGAGGGTCGAGGCTGCAGTCCCCTGCTGGAGCCCTCAGGGTGCCTCCGGGCAGGCTCCCCCCTGCACTCCCCGGATGCCCAGCAGCCTCTCCCCCTTTTCTCCTTTCTCTGGGGGATAGAGGTCAGGAGCCATGCACTCCACATACCACGCTGGCCTCTCGTCCAGTTTATCCAGCTGGCCCGTCAGCTGGAATCCTGACCTTCTTCTGGAAAAATCCCTTACCCCATCCCCAAGGTGGGATGCCTCTACCTCCAGGACACCTCCTAGATCTGCCCACTGCCGCCCACTGCCTTGGCCACCGCTCTGGTCTGAGCTGCCATTGGCTCCTGCCTACATGTCCCCTTCACCTCCTCATTGGGCCCCGCTCCCACTCCAGCCTCCATGGAGGATTTGGGGGGTGTTTTAAGAAACCAATCACATCAAGTCACCCCCTTACTTAAAACCCTTCAGTGCTGCTCACAGAACCTTGAGTAAACCCAGCCCTGCTGGCCAAGGCCCAGGAGGCCCCATGGGGTCTGGCTGCTGCCTTCTCCCCTCCTCATCACACTCTGCCCCAGTGTCCTTCTTTAGTCCCTCCAACACTCCTTCCCACCCCAGGGCCTTTGCACATGTTGTTCCCACTCCCTAGATCACTCTGTCCCCTACTCTTCAGGTAACCAGCTCCTTCAGGTCTCAACTTATGTACCATCTCCTAAGATTCCCCCGTCTGAGTTTGTCCCCTCATTATCCTCCCCCGTAACCTTGTGTCCATGGCATGCTTGGCTCCACCCCAAGGTGTCATGGTCTGTGTGACTTTTTCAAAGGTTCATGTTCCACTCTTGACTGTGAGCCCCAGGAGTGCAGGCACCTTGTTCAATGGGTTTATTTCCCATCCCTGCTCCCACCATGTGGTTGTCACATAGTAGGTGCTCACCAAAGGACCTGGAAGAGCACTGAACCTATAAGAATGGGAAAGGAGTAAAAAAAAAAATAAAAAGCACATGTCCCTTTAAATAGAGTAGAAATAGCTGTGAGTGTTGTTAATTGTTTTTATTTGGAGGATGTTGGTTTTCATTTTATTTGATCTTTTAATAACTCACACAGCATAATCAGCTGGTAATTACAGCTTCCATCTCTGGCTTGTGCCTCCACGACTTCAGCTCAGAGCACTGGAACCGTTTCATATTTAATCAGTATTTGAGCCAGAATGCTCTCAGGGGAGCAAGCTCATGTCGCCGTGTAGAGTTTAATTCTCAGTGATGTTAATTAGAACAGGAAAACAACCTGACTCAGAGCAGAGCTGCTGTGGGGTCCCCAGTGACAAGAATGAGAGGCTCCGCCCCCTTGCTTGCCTCATCCCAGCGCACAGCACCTGTGGTCCCATCCCCCGCCCTGGGCAAGGCAGAACCAACTGTCCCTCCCAGGCCTCCAGGCCTTTGCCAAGCAGGAAGCTCCCAGTGGCGGAAGGGCCCCTCAGCACCTGCACGTCCCCTCAGGGGCTTTCTGGAAGGATCCAGGTGGTGAGGGCACAGAGGGGTTTCCTAGCAGATTAGGGCTTTGCTGGACAGTCCACCCTCCCTCCAGGGCGAATAGGATCTTTCCCTTCAACCACGGCTCCCTCTTCTTGTGCTCACCCTCCGGCCTGGGGCTGCTCCCTCCAGCAGAGGGAGGGGAGGAACGCCCGCCTGCCGGCCTGGTCACCATCACACATGGATTTGACCCTCCTGGAGCATCCCAACCCCTCTTTCCTGGACTGTGTCACATTCCCAGGACACATTTGTCTGTGTGGTAGAGAGTGAGCTGCAGAATGCACGCTCTCTCTCTTTTATTAAAAAAAAATATATTTTTTATTGATTTTTTTACAGAGAGGAAGGGAGAGGGATAGAGAGTTAGAAACATCAATGAGAGAGAAACATTGATCAGCTGCCTCCTGGGGATGTGCCCACAACCAAGGTACATGCCCTTGACTGGAATCGAACCTGGGACCCTTCAGTCCGCAGGCCAACGCTCTATCCACTGAGCCAAACCGGTCAGGGCACATGCATGCTCTCTTTTCCTTACCTGCCATCCCAGCCCCTAGCGCAGTGCCAGCACGTGGCAGGGGTTTGGTAAGCGAAGGGCTAAGCAGAGAGCAGAGCAGTGACAGGCAACAAGGAGAGGGCCTGTGGGGGGCCTGGTGCCAGCAGCAGATTAAAGGGGGAATGGTGCAAACCCCTCTGGCTGAGACATTTCTCAAAGCAGCTTCTGGGAGGCGGGCCCTCAGCGCGCTGGCTGAAATCACACCTCAGTCGATGCTCAAACGTTCTCAGTGTGTCCCCATTGGGGAAAGTGACTGACACGGCATTTGGGACATGGAATGTGTCGCATGAGAACCTGGGGGAGCCAGGGAGCCCTCATCCTGCCAGCTTCGACATGTCTTCTCTGTCGCGCATGCGAGGGTTCTCAGAAAAGCTGAGCGTGAGGAGGGAGCCTTTATTGAGCACTTGCTGTGTGCCCAGAGCTGGCCTGGGCCTCACACATATGAACCCAGTAGCCTTCACATCGGCCCTTGAGGGATGCATGTGCTATTGCACCGTCCATTTTAAAAACAGGGAAACTGAGGCCCAGAGATGCTACCAGTTGCCCAAAGCCTCCTGGCTGGTGAATGTGTTTGAAACTGGGGCTCCGGGGAGGCTCCCCTCTGATTAGACAACAGCCTGGTGACGCTGGGCCTCTGTCTGAGGCCCCACCTCCCACCTGGAAACGGCGGCCTAGGAGCAGGTCCCGGCAGGACCCGCCCTGGACTGCTGGAGGTGGCGTTTGGTAAGTCCTCAGCTTCGTCCTGGCAAACAGAAGCCGCTCCAGAGAGGGGGAGGCCCATCCTTTTTCAAGCTAAGAACTCACATTGGTCCACAGAGATGACCAGGCCTCTCCGGCACCATGTGGAAGCCATAACATTAGAGCCAGAGGGTCTCCCCTGTCACTGAGCTCAAAGTGCCCATGGCAGGATGGAGGACAGAGGCCCGAGCTGGGAGCATGAGAGCAGAGACTGGAACCCTATCTGTTGTTGATGGAGGGAGAGCTCCTCCCCACGGATGGGGTTCAAATGCCTCCTTTTAATACTAGTTTTAAGTTTTCAAGAAAAGAGCAGGAATCATGGCCCCCCAGGCTCCTGGCACCCAGGTCACGGCTCACCGACCAGTCCCTGCAGGGAGGAGAGGAGCAGGAGTCCTTGCTGAGGGCCAGGGGCCGGGGGCCGGGACACGACCAGCAGCTTTTCTACCACAGAACCGCATTTGGCGGGAAGGCAGGTGATGGGGGAGGCAGGGGGTTCGTGTGGCTTAGGCAGGTAGTCGGGGTGGGGTGGCCATTAAAAGGGAAGGCAGGAGAGGCAGCCGGGATGGACCCCGAAGGACCTTGGGAGCCACATGGAAGATTCTGGCCTTGACCCTGAGTGCAGTGGGGAAGCCTAGGGAACCAGAAGCCTTGGGGCTGCCCAGTGGGATGTGCATTTAGGAAGTTCATGCTGCTGTGATGGGGAGGGCGGCTCCGCGCAGGACCAATGGAGGCAGGGCCAGTAGGCGGCAGGGGGATGTGGCATTAATTCAGGCCAGACATAGTGGCATCTGGACAGGAACAGCGGGCTGGGGAAGGGCCCTGTTTGGAGATAAGCTGAGGGCAGGCTGAGGAGAGAGGATTGGCTACCGTTACATGTGGGTGAGAGAGAGAGGGCAGCAAGGCTGTGATGACCACGCTCCAGCCTGGGGGAGGGCGAGGCCACCCGGAAGCCCCTGCAGCTCAGGTCCAGGGAACCAGAGTCCAGCCCAGCCGGTCCTCAGTGACCCGAGGTCGCTCTCCGAAGGTCCCAGCAGCTCATCCTAAAGCATCATGGGACAGCCAGGGACCACGGAAGCCTAGAACCTTCCAGGGTCCCCGGGGCCTCTTTCTCCCCCCAGCCCCCGCACAGCAAAGGAAAAGTCCTCTGAGAATGAGAGTGTGGCTTGAAGTAAACAGCTTGGAATGGTGACGTGCTTGCACTTTATTAATTACACGTCCTCAATTCACTTAAACCTGGGCCTTTATTTAGATTTATGGGGATAATTGAGATTTATAGGACTAGTTATTATGCATTAGGTACAGAAAATGCCTATTGGGTTTCATGGGCAATATTTATTGACGTATAAAAAGGAAAATATGTAAAATCTAATCGCCCTTGTGTCTCGCTTCGGAGCTGACAGGACTCTAGGAATGGGGCGGATACGCTTCAGCTCACAAGGCGTTCTCACCTCTCCTGGGGCACAATTTCCTCTCTGGGTTGTTCATTTAAATAAAAACCAGACATCACACATGACAGACCCACAACTGCCCGCCATGAGGGTGCTGTCAGGGGCTGCGTCTTTGCCAGTCGTATAGTGAAGGGCAAACAGGGGGCAGCGAGGCAGGGTGGAAAGAGCACTGGACAAGGAGTCCAGCAGGAGGAGCACTGGGCAGGGAGTCCAGCAGGAGGAGCACTGGGCAGGGAGCCCCGGGCGGTGGCCTGGCTCCCACACTGACCTCTCCAGGCAGATCCATGAATGAGGGAGGGCTGGGGGTGGGTGGGCTGATGTCCTTTCCAGCTCTGAGGGTTGACAAACCTGGAGAGGCGGCCCCACCTCCAGCTGGGGGATCATCGCTCCGTTCCCACCGGCTGTCAGGAGCCATGCTGTGACTTCCCCAGGGTCTCTCTGCCACACACCAAGCCCTCTAGTCCCAGAACCATGGCTTTTATGAACCCGAGGGGCCATACTGCCCAGCCTGGTGGCCTTGCGAGATTGTGTTGACAGGCCTCCCTCCCAGGGTGTCAGGCCCCAGCCACAGGGCAGCATGGGGTGGGGGGAGAAGAAATGAGAGTAGTAAGGCCAGGCTCTGGGCTGGGGGCATTTGTGGTCCATCTGGTGAGACAGGACGCCAGGCTCCCAGAAACAAGATATGGGGGAGCCTGGGAGGCTGCGAAGGGTGCCTAGAAACTGCTAGTAAATGAGGAGGGCATTGTGACCCTCCCTGACTGACCTGAGGCGGTCTCAGAGAGGTTAAGTGCCTGTCCAAGGTCACACAGCTAGAAAGAGGCACATCCCCGACTCCACAGCCCGCAGTGGCTCTCTGCTGCCCCCAGAATGAGTCTTACCCCCTCCTTGGGGTGCTGAAGGCCCTTCCCCGTCCGGCTCTGACCCTTCGAGCTTCACCAGCCTCCCTCATCTCTCCCCGCACACTCAACAGCAAACCAGCCCACAGCCTGGAGTCTATGGCTCTAGGTCTTTGTTCGAGCTGTTCCCTCCGCCTGAAAGCTGCTCCCCCAGAAGTGGTCTCCCTTCCCTCCCCGTGCTCCCAGTTCACACCTCTGAGCTCTCACCTCCCGTCCCTGCCTCACTCGGCCTCATCCTCGGTCAGGGATCGGCCCTTTCATCATTGCTACTTTCCTATAAAGGGCCAGAGAGTAAAGATTTCAGGCTTTAACCCAGACTGTCTCTGTTGTAGCATAACTCTGCCAGCCTGCTGTGTTGCAAAATAACCTTTATTTATGGGCACTGATATATACATTTCATATTATTTTCATGTTTTACAAAATATCCTTCTGTTGGTTTTTTTTTCAACAATTTACAAATTTAAAAATTATTCTTAGCTTGCAGGCCACAACATCGCAGCTGGCTGGATTCGGCTCCTGGACCCTACTTCGCCCGCTCCTTCTCTACATTGTGAGCTCCTCAGAGGCAGAACTTGTGTTTCGTTCCATTCTGTGTCTCTGCGAGCACTTGTTGAGTGAATGAATTAATTGCTCTCAGTCTGCTGGGAACACACCTGAGGAATCCACAGTCATCCTCTCCTGAAGAGAAGCCACCAGAAACAGCCTGGGAGAAAAATGATTTCTCTCCTCCTCCCACCATCCCGATTGATGCCTCCTATTGGCCGAATGCAACAGGAAGGCTGCTGGCAAAGGATGCTGGGCAAAGCAGTTTGGGGGTCCAGCCCCACAATGAGGAATAGAGGAGGGGAGAGTGGGAATGGAGATGATAACCAGGAAAATATCCTATTTGTCACCCCTTGACTGCTCAATGCATTCTCACCCTTCCACCCCTTTTCATGAATCGCAGCTGCAGCCTCCTGTTCCTGCCCAATAGGATTACCCTCCTGTGAATGAAACATCCCGATTCCTTCCCAGAGAAGGAAGACACTAAGTCCCACCCGCCACTTTCTTCAGCTCTGGGTGATGAGGATTCTTCTTCCAGTTTCATATCGGTCTCACCTGGATATGCTGTCGACTGAAAAACTCTAATGATCTAGATTCGCATAAGCATATCTAATATAAAGTAGTAGAGCAAAAGAATGGGAAAACATAATGGAATCTGAATTCATTTGTTCCACTGTAACAAAACTATCACAGACGGGCTGACTACAACAACGGAAATTTATCACAGTTCTGGAGGCTAGAAGTCTAAGACCAAGGCATGAGCAAATTCCATGTCCAGTGAGAGCCCCTTTCCTGCTTCGTAAATGGCCTTCTCTCCGTTCCCACACAGTGGAGGGGGCAGAAGAGCTCTCTGGGGGTCCCTTGTCTAAGGGCACTGATCTCCTGTGAGAAGGCTCCACCCTCTGACCTAATCCCTTCCCACAGGTCCCACCTCCTGATGCCATCACATCGGGGATTAGGTGTCAACACAGATTTTGAGGGAACACAAACATTGAGTGTTTGTAAGACAGTGTCTCATATGTATAAACATCAAGCAGGAAAATAAAATGTTCATAATTACTACCGTCCTTATTTCCATAACTGAGCAACAGGTTATAGTTAGTATTTAGAACTTTCTTCTACCATCCTTTGGCCCTCAGATAGGGCCCTGCTTGGTCGGTGTGGTTTAACTCGTGGGTAATTTAAGCCGTTGTCTGAGGAGGTTGGAGTCTCCGGTGGGCCTGCCTTTATGGGGCTGAGATGTAGTTTCCATTCTATTCCGCTAAGGGAGGCGTTCCAGAGAACCCCCTGGGCTTCAAGCATAGATGCCTGTGCCCTCTTTTGTGCAACCCAGTTTGCTCTTGATCGTCAGGATGCACCACCCAGCCAGTCAGAACCCTCATTGCCTATCAGCTCAGTCACACGAGGAGCCCAGATTGGGCGAGTGGCCATCTTAGCTTCAAAGGAACCACTGCCATGTTCCTGTGTGGAAACATTCTCTCCTTGGGGACGACTACATTTTAGTCCTCAGAGCCCACATTATAAGGAGAGGAAGCAAGTTTGTAATAGGCTATGAGGGGTAAGAGGGAGAGGAAACATTCCCACTTCCACCCCTTGATTCCTGGACCCCTGAATCCTGGCCCAGGAAAGGACAGACCGTGTGTTGGGGGCTGGTTCACAGGATATACTCCATCCTGTAGGACCCCGCCCAGAATTGGTGAGGTGCCCTCTTTCCGGCGGACCTGACACTGAGCCATCGGCGGGCCATTCGCCATTCAGTCAGGGCAGCTGCTTCAGGGAGGTGTGGGGAGTACTGTGAATTCCACAGACGTGAGCCCCTTGCCCATGACTTTGTTCTGGAAAATCAATTACCATGAGACAGAAGCAATGCTGCATGGGACATCATGATAGTAAAA